>NC_044986.1:118675763-118947235 GCF_008728515.1 Papio anubis
ATAAGCACAAGTCATGATTGGACAAAAAAATCTAGAAACTAGTAAAATCTTTTTATCTTCTTCCATTCCACATATTGAATGGAAGTGGTAAAAATCGAACCAGATTCTCCAAGGACATTGTCTTTCTTCCTTTGGTTCCTTAAGATGTTTTGCTAGAGGAGAAGGAAAAAAAAATCAGAATCCCACAGCAGAGTTTTCAGATTTATTGAGGAGGGAAAAGTCATGGACAGGGATGCAAAAAAGAAAGCTCAGAACCTGGAGTCCGTGCCATTGTAGAGTCTTTTTCTTCCTGTTATTAATCCCAAGACCAAAACCTTTGAAGCGAGCTCCGTTTTCCCCCACCCCGGGAGCACTTCCAGAGCCTCCCTTGTTACTGAGACTCTCCCAGAGGCCTGATCGGTTTCAGTAAAAATATCTGAAGCGTGTGGCATTGTAATCAAGTGAGCCCGTTGTCTCTAAACCAATCCGTAACACAACAAATCTGTTGTTCGGAGGATCCTTTTCAAAAAGCAGCAGGGCTAAGTGAAGCTGGTCTTAATTAATCGGTGTTATTTTTAAAGTGGCGTATTCAGGACAAGTCTGCAGACCTTAGGGATGCATTCATCACTGGATGGGTCTAAGATCGCTAGAGAAATTTACCGAGCCCATTTTCTAACGTGACCGCACGTTGAGTATTTTAATTTCCAAACAAATGAGCCCTCGCATCAAAGTAGCCTGCGTTCGTCCACAGCCCATTGCTAGGGAGAGGGCTCTTGGGGATACTCAACTTGCTCCTCAAGGAGTCCCTGGAAATGGGGATACACACAGCATCTCCGGGAGGTGTGTGAAGACAGATTCTGCCACTTACAGGCAGAATAAACACTGTCTTCACTGTTCTGTCTCTAAATCCCTTGTTCCCTGCCTTGTTGCCACAGTTTAGGGAGAAAGACCACTGTTCCCACAATGGCCACTGTCTCCCCGGGTCCCGGCGTTTCCACATTCCTGCAGCACCAGGGTAAGCTATCTCCGACTAGAGGAGGACGCAATAAGCTCATTTTACCGAAAACAGGCAAACAGCTCACCTGGGATTTCTCTACAAGGTAAACTAACAGATCATGCTTGTCTTTCTTTGGATTACCTTTATGAACAATAAACTGGAATATAAAGTCTAGCTATTCATCTATCCATCTCTATCTATCCATCTCTATCTATCTATCTCTATCTATCTATCGCTCTATCTATCTATATCTATCATCTTCTATAGATATACACATGGCATGCTGTGTGCGTCCCCATTTCCAGGGACCCCTTGAGGGGCAAGTTGAGTATCCCCAAGAATGCTCTGCCCAGCAATGGGTTGTCAAGGAACATAGGCTACTTTGATGGGAGGACTCTTCTGTTCAGAAATTTAAAAACTCAACAGGAGGTCACATTAGAAAATGCTCTCAGTTAATTTTTCTACCTATCATCTACCTATCAATCATCTATCTATGTATCTCTCTTCTATCATCTATCAGTCATCTATCTTTTATTATCTGTCAGCTACCTATCAATCTTCTATCATCTATCAATCATCTATCTTCTATTTTCATCTATCTATCTATCTATCTATCTATCTATCTATCTATCTAGTCTATCTATCTCGTCTTATCTGTCTTGCCATCATCTGTTTTGTCAAATAAAACTCCAGCCCATATCTCAGATGCCACACACACTCCTTCCTATCTCCCCACACCCTTCCCTCCTCTTCAACTTAAAAAAACAAAGCCAGTTCTGGAAGCAACCTGAATGAACTTTCTTAGAAAATGTGGGCCATGTCTGCCCAATGAATGGAACAAGTATCGTAAAGTGCCCTAAATAGCAGAAAGTGGGGAGCGCTGGGGAGATGGTTTCTGGAGGCCACCCAGGAAGGGGCGGGGTGTGCTCGTCTGACTTTCCATCTTCGGGGTCCCCTTTCCAGGAGCCAAGTGCCAACGCCATCATAACACTGATTTTAATGGAAGTGGACACGCATCAGGGTGGTCTGGGGAAAGTTGTCACCTGCATCTCATCAGCCTGGTGACAGCATGAGGGAGCACCCTTCCTTGGCCTCTGTGACCTCCTCTGACCCTCACTTCCAGGGTCAGAGGAGGTCACAGGCACTGGGGTCTCTGGCCAGTCACAGCACACGGGGAACAGGTTCCATTCTCTGTGAATCTGAGGTAACTGTTCCCTCTACACCCCCCACAATATAAACAAACCACACAATATATACATCCCCTTCCATACAATATATACATCCTTCCACAATACATACACTCCCCTACACAATATACACACTCCTCCACAACATATACAACTCACACAATATATACATCCCCTTCCACACAATATATACATCCTTCCACAATACATACACTCCCCCACACAATATATACACTCCTCCACAACATATATACTCCCCACAATATATACACACCCCACAATATATACACCCTCCACAATATATATACCCCCTTCCACACAATATATACACACCCCCACAATATATACAACTCACACAATATATATACATCCCCACAATCTAATATATATGCACTCAATATATATACACCATTAATATATAATATCTCCACACAATATATACATCCCCCACAATATATACACCCTCCACAATATATACAACCCCCACAATATATACATTCTCCACAATATGTACACACCCCACAATATGTACACTCTCCACAACATATACATCCCCCTCCACACAATATATACACTCTCTAATAATATATATAATAACTCAATAATACAATATATACAGCCTCCACAATATATACATCCCAATATATACATCTCCTCCAATAATAATATATACATCCTCCCACACAATATACACACTCCCCCACACAATATATACACTCACACAATATATACACTCCTCCACAATATATACAACCCACACAATATATACACCCCTCCACACAATATATACATCCTCCCACAATATATACACCCTCCACAATATATACATCCCACACAATATATACAACCCCCCACAATATATACAACTCACACAATATATACATCTCCCTCCACACAATATATACACCCTCCACAATATATACATCTCCCTCCACACAATATACACATCCTCCCCCAAAATATATACACTCCCCACAATATATACACCCTCCACAATATATACAACTCATACAATATATACATCTCCCTCCACACAATATATACACCTCCACAATATATACATCTCCTCCACACACATACACATCCTCCCCAAAATATATACACTCCTCCACAATATACACACTCCCTCACACAATATATACATCCCACACACAATATATACACCATTCACAATATATACATCCTCCACAGTATATGCATCCCCCTCCACACAATATATACATCCACACTCCCCACAATATATACACCCCCCACTACATATACACCCCACACAATATATACTCCCTCACATAATATATAATCCCACACACAATGTATACACGCCACATACAAATCATTAGTTTAAATTTTAGAGGAAAATGTGAAAGGCCAAAAGGAAGGCTCTTAAGAAATGAAGTGACGGGCTGTTCTGGTTGGATTCACAAAGCGGGTAAGAGCAGGAGGTTGAGGGGACGCAGGGAGCTGGGAGAAAGGCCTGGAAGGGCCCAGCAGCAGGGCTGAGGGTGGCGGGGACAGGAGGGCCAACCGCCCCTTGGTGGCCACGGCTGCCAGGACACCTCCATGTGCCAATCACTATTCCCTAGGCTGACTCTGGCCCTCCGAGTTCAAACCCAAGGAAGAGCCTTGGATCATGACGACCGTTCCCCAAAAGTGACATCAGTGTTTCCGAAAGTGGCTTTTATGACTTCCAGATGACAGACAGGATCTTCCCAGACTCACAGGAGCGGCGTCTCTTCTGTGCTTCCACCTGAAATGCCCAAGAACCGGAATCCTCATTTCATGGAGAATGATCGACCACAGATAAAGCCCACAGATCTGAGATGTTTTTTCCAGGCAACAGCAGAGCTGGATGAGAACTGTGGAGGGTTGTCCACGAGTCACTCTCCCCGTGGTTCCTAGTGCTCACCTTCAGAAAGTCACGGCCACGTTTGGTGGCAAAGCTCCCTTACATCTCTGATTTCCTTGCTACAAGCTGAGACTTGCAACTTGAAGTTTGGGACCTTCATAGACATAGTCTCCTCAAAGAGATTTTTAAAAGAGCTTTTAAAAAAATTATTTTTTCCTTTAAATTGGTGTCATTTCTAAGGAAATCTTGCCCTCTAGCTCTCAAATCTTAAAATTGAGCTCAACCTAGTGACAGAGGCACACAGTGGCAGATAAACGGACAGTGAGCGCCATCTACTGGGTTATTGTCCTAGTCCCCCCTCAATACAAGGAAAAAGAAAAAGTCAACAGAAAGGGCTGATGGATTATCTCATGCTGTGAGGTAACACTGAAGAGTGTGTATTTTCACCGTCAGTAGATTTCTCATTTCGCTTATTTGTAGTAGAGCTACTTTCTATTGCGTCATCTATATTTCCCTCCCCTCTCTATAAAAGACAGCTGTCACTCATGAAGATCACGTGATACCTCTCCAGCAGATGTTTCAACTTCATTCATTTGTCAGAAAATTACAAAGCAGCCACTCCTCATTTTCTCAGCAATTCCCGCTGGGAATAAGGGAGCCCGGAGATCGCAGAAAGTGCGTGTACTTCAGACTTAAGCCCAAATTAGTGAATCCACCTGATCAGCTCCCGGAACAGCAGGAGCGCAGGTGGACTCGGGATCAGCAACTGTAGGGTTGCACTGAAGGCGCCGGGAAAGCAAGCAGGTCAGCGTCGGACAGACACCCACCGGCCCACTGCGAATTCACTTGACTTGACTCCACCATTCGGTAAATGGCATGAATTATTACATATGAGTAAAGGAAGAGACCACATTCCCAATTATGAAAATGCACTGTAGGAGTTGGGAAAAATGGGACAATTTTGTAACCTGGATGGGGATGGACAGGGTGAGTTGAGCCTGCTGTTTTGTTCAAAATCTAATAACAATGGCTACCAGTGGGGAAGACATTTCATTTCTTACCTTCTTATCTAATTTTGAAAGTTGGGTCATGTTAATGTACTATTATTATTATTATTTTGAGACAGAGTCTCACTCTGTCACCCAGGCTGTAGTGCAGTAGCACAATCTTTGCTCACTGCAACCTCCACCTCCTGGGTTCAAGAGATTCTCATGCTTCCGAGTAGCTGGGACTACAGGTGTACACCACCGCACCTGGTGAATTTTTATATTTTTAATAGAAACGGGGTTTTGCTGTGTTGGTCAGGCTGGTCTTGAACTCCTGGCCTCAAGTGATCCACCTGCCTCAGCCTCCCAAACTGCTGGGATTACAGGTGTGAGCCACCACTCCCAAGTGTGTTATGTATTTTTTAAAAGAAGGATACTGTTGGCACATGGCACATGTTCAGTTAATTTTGTTGAAAGAATGGATTTGTGAATGAACATAAGAATTTTTGTTGTTGTTTGTTGTTTTCAGACAGAGTCTCTGTTGCTCAGGCTGGAGTGCAGTGGCATGATCTCAGCTCACTGCAACCTCCGCCTCCTGGGTTCAAGTGATTCTCTTGCCTCAGCCTCCCAAGTAGCTGGGATTACAGGCATGCACCACGATGCCTGGCTAACTTTTGTATTTTTTTGTAGAGATGGGGTTTTGCCCTTGAACATAATAATTTGATAGTGACATATGATGGACATGTTGAGACTGCTGAGGTGGCCCTGCAGGAAGAACAGATGCCTCGTTCAGCGTAAGCGGGGCGGGCCCCTCATGAGTCAGCCTTCGAAAGAGCGTTCTGACTGGAGTTTCCCCGGCTCTGGATGGGAGGGTACTCAGGTGAGGGGCCGCTAGGCGTTCATTCAATCACCCCATAAATACTTGCTAGGTGTTGCTTTGTGCAGAGTGCTGCCCTCAGTACCTTGGTTATAAAAGAGAACAAGGCAGATGTGGTTTCTGCCCTCAGGGAGCTTACTGTCTTAGGCAGACTGAATTTTAGGGTGTCTCGTGGGGCAGCTCCCCTCAGTTTGGCTTCTGGCCCAGCTCTCTTGTGGGACTGTCCTGGGGACCAGGGCATGATCAGGAAATCACACACAAGTCATCGCTCTACAGTTTCCAATGTAAAGTTGTGAACGTGGAGTCCAGCAGGACCCACAGCTCACGGGGCTGGATTCTCTCAGCTCTCACTTTTTTCACTTATGGGAGAAAGAAACTTCCAGGTCATAGAGAACAGACAAGAAGCACCCCGGTGACAGCGTTCGGGTGCTCTAAGCAGCAGTGAGGTAAACAGATGTGGCTTTTCTGGGGGTAACGGGGTAGCAATGTGGAGATCGCCTATCATTTTTGACATTTTACAAAGCACCCCGTCCCATCCATATCCCTCTCCCCGTGGCCGTCTGCTTTGGGCTCCGGAAGGGAGTTTGACAGTAATAGTCTGGTGGTCTTCCCGGCTTGTAAGGCACAGAAATATAGTTTGTTACTGTCTATTGTAAACTAATTGAGCTCATGATATGATAACCTGGAAAACATGTGGCAACTCACTCAACCTGTATCTTCCAAAAATAAGAGATTTATGTGCTCAGATGAAAACTGGCCTTCTATTAAAGATACGCGTTTGAGATTAATTCCAAAACTGTAGCAGTAGTCCTGATAAAACGGAAAGCTTCCAGGAGCCTCTGAAGCTCATTTACAGAAACAGACTTAGCTACCAGCTCAGCCGCAAAGCAAGAATGTGGGTGGGAAAAGATGGTAGAGAGATGCTTTCACATGTGAAACTGCAGCAATCTTAATCCTCCTAACAGAGCAAATCTAATTTTAAAACACCCCTTTCTATCCTAAGACATTCCCTCGGTGACCCACAGCCCAAGAAGTGACCAAAATCAGTAATACTATTTTGAACAATAATTAGTAACGTACAGTTTACAGGGCTCAGATATTCCAGGTATGTTTGCATGAGTCCTGTGAGGAGGCATCCCCGCCCCGTGTTAATGATAAGTCACAGCTCTGTGCCTTGGCTTATGTGGCAGCGCTCACAGGTGAGGGAGTTAGAGCTCCCACTAAATCTTCTGGCACCAAATTTTCTGCATGTTCCACCATGCATGGTGACCTCAGAATGGCAGCCCGTTTGAGAACTCTCCTCCTCTCATCACACTCACTCATAATGAAGCCCACCATGTGTATGTACTTAGCACTTTGAACTTGACCTGATGTAGATGTGCCAGGCGGTGCCCTGGGCAGCGGGAATACAGACGTGAAAAGCAATCCCACACAAATTGTTCTGGATAAAGAAATAGATTCAGAGGGGTGAAGTGGTTTTCCTAAAGCCACACAGGTGGTGAACAGCTTTGCATAAAGTCGTGGTATTGTCAGCCTTCCGTGAGTACTCCATTGTGGCTCTCTCCCGCATCAGAGTATAAGCTCCCAAATGACAGAGATCATCCCCAACTCACAGGCCGTTAAGCAAGCTGCCTAGAACATGGGTAGATGCTGAAAAATAAACCCCGAGACTCACGAAATGACTTGGGAGTGACAGTGTAAGCAGTTACAGGGTTATAGGGGGTTAAATAAAATATGAGGGAGAGAGGGGACCTAAAGAAACAGATTCTCCATAGCGCCTTCACTCTATGCGTATTCATACCTTACCTCATCCCCAGAGTGGACTAAAATAAATTATTCTGTTTTCTTCCAGAGTAACGTGGCTTGGTATCATAGATAGCACCTATCTCCTTTAACCTTCAGGGCATGTGACTGTACGGAATCCTGCAGGCAATTGCAGCACAATGGTGAGTGTTTACATATCTAAACTTATCTAAGCATAGAAAGAGGAGAGTAAAAACCCCATATGATAATATTATGTGACCACCATCCTACGTGCGGTGCATCACTGAGATGTTGTTATGTGTGTGTGACTGTACCACTCCAGAGAGGTGCTTTGATTCTCTGAATCAGCCTCTTGAAGGAGGAATATGTTGTTGTCATTGTTTTGGATAAAGAAATAAGTTCAGGGCCAGCTGCGGTGGCTCACACCTATAATCCCAGCACTGTGGGAGGTCAAAGTGGGTGCATTGCCTGAGGCCAGGAGTTCGAGACCAGCCTGGCCAACATGGTGAAACACTGTCTCTACTAAAAATACAAAAATTAGCCAGGTATGGTGGTGTGCACCTGCAGTCCCAGCTACTTGGGAGGCTGAGGCAGGAGAATTGCTTGAGCCTGGGAGGTGGAGGCTGCAGTGAGCTGAGATCATGCCATTGCACTTCAGCCTGGGCAACAGAAAAAGACTCTGTCAAGAAAAGGAAGGAAGGAAGGAAGGGAGGAAGGGAGGGAGGGAGGGGAGGGAAAGAAGGGAAAGAAGGAAAGAAAGGAAGAAAAGAAAAGAAGGAATGAAAGAAAGGAAGAAAAGAAAAGAAGGAATGAAAGAAAGGAAGAAAGAAAGAAAAAGAAGGAAGAAAGAAGAAGGAAAGAAGGAAAGGAGGAAGGAAGGTAAGCAAGAGAGAGAGAAAGAAAGAAAAAGAAAGGAAGGAAGTGAGAGAGAAAGAAAGGAATGGAAGGAAGGAAGGAAGGAAGAAGAGAAAGGAAGGAGGTTCAGAGGGGTGAAGTAGTGTTCCCAAAGCCACACAGGTGGTGAACAGATTAGCTAGACTGATTCAAAGTCTGTTGAGTAACTCAGTGGTCCTGGCACTCCTTCTCACCACTTCTCCATCACGGACTTTGGAGACAAAACATCACAGCCTCCTGGGTGTAGGGTGGAGAAAACAGAGGTCCCGGCCCACAGGTCTTGTTGGTAGGTGAGTGGGGAGCTGAGTGACATTGGAGGGGCCTTCACCTGGCCTATGGACAGGAGAGTTCACAGGGCTGTGAGTGGCCCCTGGAAGACCCAGGGCTAACTGACCTGACAGCAGATCACCTCCCACGGTGTTGCCAGTGGCAAGCTATGGGTTTCGCATCTGCTGTTGATACAGTCATTGAGTGTGGTACGATGACAAATAAAGAGGCAGAAGTTAATGATGTGTCGCCTTGTTAAGCAGGGCTTGCCACGCCTCATTAGATTTAAAAGAGTTATCTGAGACAGGGTAATTATCAGAGACAGTAAAACTGTTGTATTAAAAGATAAAAAAGCCAGTATCAAAGAGAAATAATTAACTGCTTAATAGGACATGTGTTAAACTGCTTGGTCTTGGGAATCAGACTCTGAGAGGCTGCAGGGGAGCTTTCAGCAGGGTGGGGCCTTCCACAACCCGAGCCATTTGGGATCACACTCTTTTAACTGGACTTTAAGTGTGGACTGGGATCAAAGGAGGGAAGCCACATGAGAAAAATCAAGGTCATCCCACATAAACTATATTGATGGACACTTCAATTTCTTTCTTTTTCTTTTTTTTTGGGAGATGGAGTTTCACTCTGTCACCAGGCTGGAGTGCAGTGGCGTGATCTCGGCTCACTGCAGCCTCCTCCTCCCGGGTTCAAGCGATTCTCCTGCCTCAGCCTCCTGAGTAACTGGGACTACAGGGGCACGCCACCACGCCCAGCTAATTTTTGTATTTTTAGTAGAGACGGGGTTCCATCATGTTGGCCAGGATGGTCTCCATCTCTTGACCTTGTGATCCGCCCACCTCAGGCTCCCAAAGTGCTGGGATTACAGGCGTGAGCCACCGAGCCTGGCTGAACTTCAATATCTTTTAACTCACGTGTTTATTGGTAATCTGAATGATTACAGGTACGTAAAGATATTCATCTATGTCAGGGAGCCCTCAGTCCCAGCAGGAGGCCAGTTAAGAGGATCAAAGGATCTCTGTGAGGCTACACAGGCAGGCACTGCATAGTGATGTCTTAGTTAGTGATGGTCACCATAAACGATGGTGGTCCCATAGGATTATAACACCATATTTTTACTGTACCTGTTCTATGCTTAGCTACACAAATACTTACCATTGTGTTACAATGCCTGCAGTGTTCAGTACAGCCACATGCTGTATAGATTTGTAGTCTGGGAGCAATAGACTATGCCCTCTAGCCTAGACTATGCCCTATCCCATCTAGGTTTGTGTGAGTTCACTCTACAGTGTTCTTGCAGCAACAAAATCGCCTGACAATGCATTTCTCAGAATATTTCCCCATCATTAAGCAACGTATGACTGTGTTTGTTACCTGGGAAACTACCTACTGAATCATTTTTTATGAAAAGAAAAATATTAAAAAGTTAAAGTCACCAGCCAAGCGAAGTGACTCACACCTGTAATCCCAGCACTTTGAGAGGCCAAGGGGGGAGGATCACTTGAGGTCAGGAGTTCAAGACCAGCCTGGGCAACACGCTGAAACCCCATCTCTACTAAAAATATAAAAATTAGCCAGGTATGGTGGTGCGTGCTTCTAACCCCAGCTACTCAGGAGGCTGAGTCATGAGAATCGCTTGAACCTGGCAGTCAGAAGTTGCCGTGAGCCAAGATTGCACCACTGTAAGCCAGCCTAGGCAAAAGAGTGAGATTCTGTCTCAAAAAAAAAAAAAAAGAAAGAAAGAAAAAAAGAAAAGAAATGCCACCAAGTTGGGTTGTTTCTGTGAAGCCCTTGTCACAAGTAGGTAGTTAGCCAGAGGAGGCTATTACTTTTGTTTCATATACTTTTTACAATTTAATTAATTCTTTTTTTTTTAGAGATGGAGTCTTGCTGTGTTGCCCAGGCTGGAGTGCCGTGATGCAATTATGGCTCACTGCAGCCTCGAACTCCTTGGGCTCAAGTGATTCTCCCTCCTCTGTCTTCCGCGGTGTTGAGATTACAGGCATGAGCTACCACTCAGGCCACTGCTTTTCCCTCCCTTCCTCCCTCCCTCTCTTTCTCTTCTTTGTCCCTTTCTCGTCTCCTGATCCTTTCCTCTTTTCTGCTTCCCTCTTCCACCATACCTGTCCATGTCTTCTGCCAGTCATTGGTGCCATGGGCACTGCTTGACCCTGTAGGCAACTGCAGTTCAGGGAGCTCCTCACTCTTTCTGGAGGTCCACCTGTGTCACCCTCTTTCTCTTGCAGCTGTAGTGCCATCAAGGCCGAGACTCAGCCCAGGTCTACCCGCTCGCACCCCTCTGTGCTTTCTCCCTCTCTTCCAGGCACTTTCCTGCCTTCCTTTCCCGTGCAGCATCGTGTGATCCCGGGAGAGCCTTTGCTATGCTGTTGTCCCAGCTTCCAGGGCTTTCTCTGCCCCCTTGGACTTCATCCAGACGTATTTTTAGAATTCTGTCTTCAACGATGTCCATGTCCCCAACTCTGTCCTCTTCTGACTTCCTGTTGAATTACCTGGGGTGTGTTTTAAAACTGAAGTGTATCTTCGACGTAGTATTTCCTTGGTGTTTCACAGGCACGCATCTCATCTACCCAATGAGACTGAAAGTCCATGGGGTCCATTCTCCCACATTGGCTTCCTTGCTACTTTCTGCAGTGTTGGTCATCCCGGAGATTCCCCATGAATACATAAATTAAATGGAATTGAAGTTTCCATCAACATAACTTATGCAAGAAGAACTGGATTTTTTTTTCGTCTGGATCTTTATCTTAGATCCCAGTACACACATGGTGTCCATTTAAAGGATATTGCCTGAAATGACTAATACAGTTACATGAAGTACGACTAATTTTGTGGCTAGTAGAGGACGAAACTTCCTGGGATGGATTATAAATTGTGTTGTTCTGTACAGATAGGGTTATTTCATGAAAACTCTGTATTTACTCAATTTCTGTCAACGTTCCTCCTAGAGGCAACATTTCGTATGCTTAACCTCAGTAAAAATTCAAAACTGGTGAACAGGGCCAGGCATGTTGGCTCAGGCCTATAATCTCAGCACTTTGGGAGGCCAAGGTGGGTGGATCGCTTGAGGTCAGGAGTTCAAGACCAGCCTGGCCAACATGGTGAAACCCCGTCTCTACTAAGAATACAAAAATTAGCTGGGCGTGGCAGCGCGTGCCAGCTACTTGGGAGGCTGAGGCAGGAGAATTGCTCGAACCTGGGTGGCGGATGTTGCAGTGAGCCAAGATTGTAACATTGCACTCCAGCTTGGGTGACAAGAGGGAAACTCTGTCTCAAAACAAAACAAACAAAAACAAAACAAAACAAAAGTAAACAGAAAGGGAGAGGGAGGGAGAAAAACAAGGGTTTAAATATTGCACAAGAGCGGCCTGATTTGGTGGCTCAGTTATACAGCAGAAAAGAGGGTTTATAGTACTTTTGTTTGTTTGCTTGGTGAAGAAAGAAAGAAGAAACATAGAACTATGTTTCCAAAAGACATTTAATCCAAAAAGGAGAGGTTCAAGGCCCCAGGATGTTCACAGACTTGTATAACTTCATTTTACAAAGAGATTTTTTTTTTAAGAAGACCAATAAATGTAGCATGTTGACATTTTACCAAATAGGTCACAAGAGATTCTTAGTACAAAAGCACAAAGAATTTCCTGAGACTGGCAAAAGCTCCAATCAAAACTCTTACAAAGTCGACATTTCAGAAATCTGGATGTTTTTGAAGCCTAGGCACGTAGCAGTTCAAATGAAGACCTTAGTTTAATTCAAGTAATTTAGATGAGACAGGAGAAAAAAAGAAATCCTATATTCTCAACAAGTCGTGTCCCCATAAATTAATACCTAGAACAGTGATAGTGATGATTCCTGTGCTTTTCAAGTCATGATCTCCTTAAAGAATAGGATTTCTTAAAATTTATTTTTTAAAATTGAAATTTCTGCCAGATGTGGTGGCTCATGCCTGTAATCCCAGCACTTTGGGAGGCCAAGGTGGGTGGATCACTTGAGGTCAAGAGTTTGAGACCAGCCTGGCCAACATGGTGAAACCCTGACTCTACTGAAAGTACAAAAATTAGCCGGGCGTGGTGGAGGACACCTGTAATCCCAGCTACTCAGGAGACTGAGGCAGAGAAATCATTTAAACCTGGGGGACGGAGGTTGCAGTGAGCCGAGATTGCGACACTGCCTTCCAGCTTGGGAGACAGAGTGAGACTCCATCTCAAAAAAAAAAAAAAAAATTGAAATTTCTGCCGAGGTTATAGACCTATACATGAAGTCTTTTTAACTCTCCTCAAAGGATTCAAAAACTATGTTATACCATTCAGAAAAAATAAAAACTCTCTAGGTGAAGTCCATAAACCTCAGGTTAAGAAATGTTAACCTAGAGGCCGGGTGTGGTGGCTCACACCTGTAATCTCAGCACTCTGGGAGGCTGAGGCGGGCAGATCACTTGAGGCCAGGAGTTCAAGACCCACTTGTCCAACGTAGAGAAACCCCACCTTTACCAAACACACACACACACACACACACACACACACACACACACAATAGCTGGGCATGGTGGTGGCATATGCATGTAGTCCCAGCAACTTGCTACTCGGGAGGCTGAAGCAGCAGAATCTCTTGAACCCAGGAGGTGGAGTTGGCGGTGAGACCAGATAGGGTCACTGCACTCCAGCCTGGGTGACAGACCAAGACTCTATTTCAAAAAAAATAAAAATAAAAATAAAAAATAAAATGAAAGAAAGCAAGAAAGAGAAAAGAAAAAAAAGAAATGTTAACCTAGAAATATCCAGAAAGAAGGTAGTACATAAATCCACGTTTTATTCTGTCATTTAAAATTCATCGGGAGTTGAGCACAAGTAAGGAGAGATCAGATTTTATTTAAAGTAAAACTAATTGTATTTAGTTAATTTATTTTAGGACCTTGGTGCAGAATTTCCATCTCTGGGTGGATACAGTGATTTGATGTTTAAAGCAGAACAAATGAGTAGAGTTTGCGTCTCATCAACACGGTAAAGAAAGCTGCTCCACATTTGCTGCTTTGTGTTTAATGTTTTGGAAACAGTAGCTTGAAAGACTGGAAACCCTCGAGCTAAAAATGAGCCTTCAGAAAACAGTCCTCTTCCGCCCTCATCTCAGTTCCAGAGAGCAAGAAAGAGCGCGTGTTATTTCCAAAATGGGAATGTCGGGAAAGACGGTGAGCTGGTGGGGACCGCTTTCAAGAGCTGGATTTTCTTGGTGACTCCTGCAGTTTTCCTTATACATCTACTCAGCTCTCGTATTTTCCCATTACAAATGACAGCATTTGGGAAAATGCATCTCATTTCCTTGAACATATCCATTGCCAATTGTAAGTGTGTTTAAATTTATGCCATTTGTCCTGCGGGAAAGGAAACTAGAAATCAGACAATGTTAACACTCCAAAGCCTGATCCATCGAATTCAATGTCTTCTTTTTGTACAGATGAGGAAAGTGAGGTGGAAGGAATGCTCAAGGTTATGCATCCACTTAATGTCAGGGCTGGAACTGAAATCTAGGGCGGCCCCTCTTTCTTTCTTTCTTTCTTTCTTTCTTTTTTGATGGAGTCTGATTCTGTTGCCCAGGCTGGAGTGCAGAGGCGTGATCTCGGCTCACTGCAGTCTCCACCTTCCAGGTTCAAATGATTCTCTTGCCTCACCCTCTCAAGTAGCTGAGATTACGGGCATGTGCCACCATGCCCGGCTAATTTTTGTGTTTTTAGTAGAAACAGAGTTTCATCATTTTGGCGAGGATGGTCTCGAACTCTTGACTTCAAGTGATCCTCCCACCTCTGCCTCCCAAAGTGCTGGGATTACAGGTGTGAGCCACCGCGCCCGGCCAGGTGGCCCCAGTTTCTATATTGCTTTCACAGAGATGCCAGATCCAGTCTGGGGCAGGGGCCAGCAGCAGTGAATTCTAGATACTAAGTTCATCAAAAAGTATATTTGCTTGTGCCTCAGTCTCCCCATATACAAAATGAGAGCCCAGACAAGGACCATTGTCACCGCATGAGGTTTATTCATAGAAAAATACTGCTAATGCCCTGGAAAACACTTTGATTTGTAATTGTTAATAAGAATTCACTTGACAAGCATTCTTGGGGGCTGTTGTTGTGGTGAAGGTGAACACAGTCCCACGTGGAGGCTGAAGAGCTCATCCACACTTAAGCCTGGAAGCCCGAAGAAACAGGATGAGATGGTAATTGTTTCACGTGGAATCTCATTTTCTCAATCATTACCAGGCAACTCCAAATTTTCCTTTGAGGGTCTTCACCCTCTGACGTCAGCATTGTAGAAACCAGGAGACAGGAAAAGAGGGAAGCAGCAGAAGTTTTCAGAACGGGGCAAAGGAAATGTTTGTCGTCCCCACAATGTAATAAACTTGTCACAGCGTTTATCAAAGAGAAAACCAGGGTGTGAGCAGAATTTTCTTTTTTGCTCCTGCCTGAGAATGCGCTGGAATTTATTGTGCCTGAGCTTTCAAATCTGTTCCTGAGCTGTCAGCGAGGAGGAGCTGCAGGGCCTCAGTGGGGCCGTGTGGCCACGTTGCCCTCTACAAGATAGACCCTACGTTACTCCTCCTCAAAGCCCAGCCCTGATCGGCCGCACAGCCAGGAGCACCACATAGGAGATGCAGCCCTCACAGCTCCCATTCATCGCAAAGGACATTACCATGCTGGAAATTAGGCAGACCTATCATTTGTTTGAGAACCACTTAAAAAATCCCCCGCACCAGTCCATGCCCTTTGTCTTGGCTTTGACTTGTCCTTTTAATTTAAGATTGTGGAGAAATGGATTTAGGGAAGATATATCAGCTCCTCCTCCCCAGAGATACCAATATTGACTAACACTGAAAAAGCAAATAGTATTAGATAACCTACTAAACTAAAGCAGGGAAAGTCATTATACTTTTACTTTATTGATCCAGTTCCTGGCTACATGAGGAAAAAAAAGAAAACAACTTACATTGTTGAAGCTGGAAATCTCTAAGGCTACAACAACATGCTGTTAAAATGTGGTGCATTTATCTGCACTCAGGAAACAAGACATTATGCTGAGCAGGAGCTGTGTTAAATAGTCCAGGGATATGCGTAACACTAAATAAACAGTGCTGGGCTAGGCGAGAAGGGAAAATAACCTCGTGAGGATGGGACGTGTGCATTTTTAAAAATTGTTGGACAGGTTTTCTGAATAGACAAAAAATACACTTCAAAGGCTTTCTTTCGATTTTGTATTCATGACTTCCAAATACATTTCTATGAGAGCAACATCCTTTAAATGGGTCTTCAGAAGAGGGTCCATGTCAGTCTCGTACTAACCTCATTCAATACTTGTGTAAATGAATAGTAGCCATTAAGTTCACATATTTAACTTTGAAAATTGGACTAATTTATAAATCATTACTAGCGAAAAGGAAAACATGAAAAGTTGCAAGGATTAATATTTTGCTAGTCTACACACATGCATACATATATATGCAGGAGACAGAACACAGACGCAGAGCCAGGAGTGACGTGTGCCAGATGATTTTAATCAGGGGTACGGTCTGGGGAACCAATACTCTAGATTTTACCCCAGGACAGACCCAGAACATCAGACATAATTAGACCATATGGTTTAGCTTTATCAGCAGAAAGCAGCTTTTCTGGAACTGTGCTTTGGTGTTATGTCCTTGCTTGACTAAAGTGGAGGAAGTCTTCTGGAAAAAGGTATTTACAAAATCAGAACACTGCACTAATCTTTTCAGCAAATGGTACAGGAACAACTGGACATCCACATATTTTTTTAGAAAAAGAATCTAGACACAGACCATACATCCTGCATAAAAGTAACTCACAATGGATCATAGGCCCTAAATGTAAAAGCAAAACCATAAAAAATAGGAGAAAATCTAGATGACCTTGGATTTGGTGATGACATTTTAGATACAACATCAAAGGCATGATCTATGAAAGAAGTAACTGAGAAGCTGAATTTCCTTAAAACTGAAAACTTGTACTTTGAGAAAGACACTGTCAAAAGAATGAGAAGACAAGCCACAGACTGGGAGAAAACATTACAAAAGTCACATCTAATAAAGAATCATTATCCAAAATATACAAAGAATTCTTATAATTCATCAATAAGAGAATAAAAAACCTGGTTAAAAATGGACAAAATATCTGAACAGACACCTCACCAAAGAAAGCACACAGATAGCAAAGAAACATATGAAAAGATGCTCCTCCTCATATATCATCATGGAAATACATATTAAACAACAGTGAGTTCCCACTACACACCTATTACACCTGTTAGAATGGCCAAAATCCAGAGCACTGACAACATAAAATGCTGGTGAGGAGGTGGAGCAACAGGAACTCTCATTCACTGCTGCTGGGAATGCAAAATGATGCAGCCACTTTGAAGACAGTTTGGCAGTTTCTCACCAAGCTAAACATATGCTTACCATGGGATCCAGCAACTGTGCCCCTTCCTATTTGACAGAGCAGGAGCATTGCCATCTTGGACAAACACTGCCATTTTAAGTTCCCCAAAATCCAGCCCCAAAACATCAGCTTAATGGCTAATGTCAGCATGACCAGAAACATTCCAACCCTTAGATAAACCCCCCTCTCACCAGAAACATGCCAACACTGAGATAATCCCCGCTCTGACCAGAAACATGCCAACCCTGAGATAACCCCCACTCCAGCCAGAGACATTCCAAACACACAATAAAGCTCTCCTTCACACAGAAACATTCTGAGCCTGTGATAAGCTCCCCCTCCCTAAAGCCCTTAAATACCCTTAGTCTGTAAGAGAGAGTGCTCCTAACTGAAATCGGCAGAAGCCCTTCTCAGGTTTATTATCCAAAATAAAGCTGTTTTGACTATTGAGCTGCTTTTCGTGTTTCTTTCTTCTTTCTTCAACTCTTACACTATTTACCCCAGGGAGTTGAAAACCTATGTCCATACAAAACCGTGCCCACCAATGTTTATGGCAGCTTTATTCATAATTGCCAAAACTTGGAAGCAATCAATATGTCCTTCTGTAAGTGCGTGGATAAATAAACTGTGGAACATCCAGACAGTGGAATATGATTCAGCACTAAAAAAGGAATGAACTATCAAGCCATGAATAGACATGGGGGAAACTTAAATACATATTACTAAGTCAAAGAAGCTCATCTGAAAAAGCTATATACCGTATGAATCCAACTATATGACATTCTGGAAAAGGCAAAACTATGCAGACAGTAAAAAGATCAGGGGTTGCCAGGAGTTGGTGTATTGATCTGTTCTCATGCTGCTAATAAAGACATACCCGAGACTGGGTAATTTATAAAGGAAAGAGGTTTAATAGACTCATGGTTCCACATGGCTGGGGAGGCCTCACCATCATGGTGGAAGGCAAAGGAGGAGCAAAGTCACGTCTTACATGGTGGCAGGCAAGAGAGAGAGAGCTTGTGCAGGGGAACTCCCATTTATAAAACCATCAGATCTCATGAGACGTGTTCACTACCATGAGAAGAGTGTTGGGGAAACTGCCCCCATGATTCAATTATCTCCACCAGGCCTGCCCTTGGTGCATGGGGATTATTGCAATTCAAGGTGAGATTTGGGTGGGGACATAGCCAAACCACATCAATTGGTGAGGAGGAGTGATGAATAGGCAGAGGATTTTTAGGGCAGTGAAACTACTGTGTGTGATACTATAATGGGGGATACATGTCCTTAGACATTTGTCCAAACCCATAGGATGTACAACACCAAGAGTAAATCCTAGTGCAAACTGTGGCCTTTGGGTGATGGTGATGTGCCAGTGTAGGTTCATTGACTGTAATAAATATGCCACTCTCGTAGGGACGTTGATAGTTGGAGGAGGCTGTGCATGTGTGGAGGGAGGAGGTATAGGGAAAATCTCTGTACCCTCTTCTCAATTTTGCTGTGAATATAAAGCTGCTCTAAAAAGGTCTATTTTTAAATAATAATCATAAAAATATAGAGGGTGAGCTAATCATTGATTGAAGGCCTTGAGGGCAGCAGTAATGGTCAGAGCTGTAAACCTGTGGGCACAAGGTCGGTGTTTAATTCTCAAGCTTCCGTTCACCAGCCTGCCAAGTTTTTAACGTCTCTGAGCCTGTTTGCCCGTCGGTAAAAAGTGAATGAAAGTCAATTCAAAGGAATTGTTTTCTCTGGATTAAACTACATAGAGGAGCTTAAAGATTGGTTTAAAAACCACCTGGCTATGACTTTAATGTTGCAGTGTGGATGGGACCCTGTCCACCAAGGGGCCTGGCATCTCTCACTGGGAGGCTGCGGCAGAAAGTCTTTAACTCCAGGACCAGAAAAATAAGCCTCTCTTCTGCAGTAACTTGTGCATTTTGTCGTGGTTGGCTAGACATTTCAACCACTTAAACCCCTTGGCCATGGAGAAGTGCAAATCCAAAATGAAGGCCAATAACTCACCTGACATGACAGTGTGCACCTCTGGGCACTCAGTTTCCTTTACTCCCTCTCTCCCTCCACTCTCACGTGCATTTTTCTGATCGTCTCTTCCCTTGGATCTTATTGCCTGCGCTCTCGCCAGGTTCCACAGTTGGTTCTTCGGCTTCAGTGGGACCTGCCAGCTTCTGAGACCTTTGCTTTCTTCTTATTTCTGAGTTCCTTCCTCTCCCAGTTTCCTTCCATTTCCAGCATAGCTTCCATCATCAGCCACTTCCACTACCCTCTGGGCCTCTCCCTGGCCTTTTCTTTTCCTGTCACACAGGACCCCATGGTAGAGCCCTCTTTCTACCTGCTCCTGCCTGGAGCGCTAAGGGCTGCAGAAGAGCCTGGCTGTGCGGTCGGGTGGAGGCTTCCTCCTCAGTGCCTGCATCCACGCTCAGCTCTCACTCCCTCCACAGGCCTACAGCCATGTCCCAGCCTCTGTTCCTCTCCACAGGGCCCTGGCCATGCCCCGGGCCTCTTTCTCCCTCCACAGGGCTCCAGCGATGCCCCAGTCCCCTCCTCCCCTCCACAGGGCTCCAGCCACGCCCCGGTCCCCTCCTCCCCTCCACAGGCCTCCAGCCACACCCCGTCCCCTCCTCCCCTCCACAGGGCTCCAGCCATACCCTGTCCTCTCCTCTCCTCCACAGGGCTCTAGCCACATTCCTGGGCCTCTCTCTCCCTCCACAGGCCTCCAGCTACACCATGGGCCTCTCCTCCCCTCCACGGGCCTCCAGCTACACCATGGGCCTCTGCTCCCCTCCACGGGCCTCCAGCTACACCATGGGCCTCTCCTTCCCTCCACGGGCCTCCAGCCATGCCCCAGCCTCCCTGCTCTTAGGTAACTGTCTTGATTTCTATTTTCCAGAGGAAATAAAGGTCCCGAGACTCCCTTGACTTCCTGCCATGGAACAACACCCGGCCTTGCAGCTGCATCCCTCCTATTTCCTTCTTCCTTTCTGCTACGACAGACAAAGTGTCCTGCCCCCTCTGAGGAAGCCGTCTGCCTGTACCTCCTGTCTCATTGGGAAGGGCCTCTCTTTTGAACTTCACATCTTTTCTCTCCCAGCATCTTTCCATTATCTTTTAAAATGTTCAAGTTAAAATGTTCCTTTTTTTTTTTTTTTTTGAGGCAGGGTCTCACTCTGTAGCCCAGACTGGAGTGCAGTGGCACCATCTCGGCTCACTGCAGCCTTAAACTCCTTGGCTCAAGCAATCCTCCTGCCTCAGCCTCCCGAGTAGCTGGGACCACAGGCGTGCACCACCATGCCAGGCTAATTTTTGTATTTTTTGTAGAGATGGGGTTTCACCGTGTTGCCCAGGCTCGTCTTGAACTCCTGTGCTTAAAGGATCTTCCCACCTCAGCCTCTCAAAGTGCTAGGATTACAGGCATGAGCCATCAGGCCCAGCCTCTTTTTTTTTTTTTTTTTTTTTTTTAATCTTCCTCAACCCAGCTGCATCTTCTGTCGACTTTCTGGAGTCTCTGCTCCACTGTGAAGTCACAATTTGCATGGACTGTTCCTGCTACATCCTTCTCAGTCTGCCACAATCCGGCCCCCACCTCAAATCCCCCAACATACGCCCCTCCACCTCACTGAAACTTCTCTTGCCCAGGTTATTATTATTTTGTTTGTTTGTTTGTTTTGAGATGGAGTCTCACTCTGTTGCCCAGGCTGGAGTGCAGTGGCACAGACTCAGCTCACTGCAACCCCTGCATCCTAAGTTCAAGAGATGCTCTTGCCTCAGCCTCCCGAGTAGCTGGGATTACAGGTGCATGGTACCAAACCCGGCTAATTTTTGTATTTTTAGTAGAGTCAGAGTTTCACCACGTTGGCCAAGCTAGTCTCAAGCTCTTGACCTCAGGTGATCCTCCTGCCTCCACCTCCCAAAGTGCTGGGATTACAGGCGTGAGCCACCACACCCGGCCTCTTGTTCAGGTTATAAATGACCACTTCATCACTTTCAGTCCTTGTCTTACCTTTCCTCTTAGTCATATTTGTTAAACTTACTTTTCTTGTCAAAACATAATTTTTCCTTGATTTTGGAGATAATACCCCTGCGTGGGATTTTAGCCCCCTAAGCCCCCCAGATGCTCATGTTTGGTAACCCATGCAGACCTTCCTGCCTCTCTGTCCATCTGTTAAATATTGACCTCCTCCAGGGTCTATCTATTAATAAGTAACTCTTTTCATCCCACACACTCTCAGAACTCATTCATACCAGAGCTTCAGGGACCATCCCAGCTCTCTCATGAACCCCACACACTCACTCCAGCTGCCAACCGGCTCATTCTGGTGGGATATCCCACAGACCCTCAACTGCAAAAGTGCAATGTCTACTCATCCCTTCTCTTCCCCAAACCCGCCCTTCTTTTCATGTTCCGTATCTCAGCAAATGGCACCACCAATTAATCTTCCCAAGCCAGAGACCTGGATCTCACTCACGGTTTCTGTGTCCACTTCAGCACCCTCATCCAATTGACCATCAAGCCTGTCTGTTCTATCTCTGGACCATGTTTTAATCCATTATCTTGTCCCCAGATCCACTGCTCTTCGCTCCATGCAAGCAAGACTCCTGGTCTCCCCTCAACACCCCGGCTTTCCTCCCATCTCTCCATGACCACATTGTCCAGCAGGACCTTCGTGAAATACAGAGGTGGTCACGCCGTTTCCTTGCTTAAAATACTCCAGTGGCTTTATGTTGCCTTTAGGACAGGAACCATTCCCTTTCCCATGGTCTGCAAACCTTTCATGGTCCATGTCCAGATTCCAGGCTCCGTCGTGGACCCCAGGCCTTAGGACATACCATTTCCCCCGCTAGGCATAGCCTCTCCTTCTCTGTAGCCCTTCTTTGTGAGTTGAAAGGGATATTGCTGAGCTAAATCTTCCTCCTGCAGGATCTGTTCTATGAAACTGTGTGATGATCACAGAGGAAGAGTTTGATGATGGGGCTCCTAGAGTAGCAGATGCCTCGTAAGCTCTCCGTCACTTAGGGAAGGATAACACCTCAGACGTCCCTTCTTCCTGGGGATTTAAACTGGTTATCATTGTAAGGATAATGCAAAGAAAAATGAACCTATTTGGGATGGTCAGATGAGTGATGCCTATTTGAGAACATAAACACAGCCTGGGGGTGATTTGAAATGGACATCTGGTACAGACAAGAAGAAGAGAGGAAAGGGGAGAAAAGGATTCCCTTAAGAGTTGGGAGGTGTTCTTCTGCGAAGTTCAGGGGGTGGGTAATGAGGATATAGGAGAGTCACAGTCACTAAGGGCTAGAAGCCAAGAAGACCCAGAGGACTGAGTTTTTGGTGAAGCTATAGGATATTTTTTAGAAAACAAACAAAAGTGAATCTGAAGTTCGGATTGTTGAAATGTCAGGAGCCAGAGACAGTGTATAATTAAGGAAAATAACTCCAGAATTTGCATACACTAAAGGTTTTAAAACAGTAGTCTAACAAAAAGTTAGCCCTGGAAAACCTGCCTGGGAGCTTCCTTTGCAGGAAAAAGCACACAGTTTGGACTTGCATTTTCTATTTGGCAGCTTAAACAAATGTCTCAAATGGCCAGGTCTTGCAGTTTCTACATCTCCCGCCCAAGTCTTAGCCTCTATGACATACAAACAAGCCACAGAGGAAAGCTTCCTTAGTCTTTGGGGTCAGAGTAAGGAGTAGCAGGATTCAAACATGTTCTCCCACATGGTTTGGGCAGGGGCAAGAGCCAACACTGTGATTTGTGTATTTTCAAGACATCATTCTGGCTACCGTTGACAAGGTCCAAGCATCACCTTTAGATAGGAGGGACCCGTCTTCAATCACATTATATAGTTGATTCCTCAGGAATTGAGGTGAGACCATGGAAAATCATAGCTGGTGGGTAAGACGGTGGAGGATATAGAAACTGCTGCTTTATCAAGAGTTGAAGGTGACAGTCAGCTATGAAGTGGTCAGAAGACGCAAGTCCCCTGAGCCACGGGAGCACAGAATTGGGACAGTGCCACAGTGCTGGGATGGTGGGAAGAAGCAGCTGCCTGGGAAGGCTGGGACATTGCTATGAGGGATGCGGAGGTGCAGCTGAGGAAGCTGCACACCACTGCCCGTCCACCGGCACAGCTCCACAGGTGCCTGTGCCTCTAGAGTGAGGCAAATGGTCACTGTGGGCAGTGCCCAGCTGGAAGGAGATGCAGGTGCCACTCCACTCCACCTCCTCCACCCCACTCTTCCTCCAGAACTTGACCCTTGTGGACTGCAGCGACCCTAAGCTACCTCTCAGGCAGCCAGGATTCTGATCTGCAGTGGGACGATTCTTTTTTTTTTTTTTTTGAGATGGAGTCTCGCTCTGTCACCCAGGCTGGAGTACAGTGGTACCATCTCCGCTCACTGCAAGCTCTGCCTCCTAGGTTTCAAGTGATTCTCCCGCCTCAGCCTCCCGAGTGGCTGAGACTACAATTGCCCACCATCACGCCCAGCTAATTTTTGTATTTTTAGTAGAGACAGGTTTCACCATGTTGGCCAGGCTGGTCTCGAACTCCTGACCTCAAGTGATCCACCAGCCTCGGCTTCCCAAAGTGCTGAGATTACAGGCGTGAGCCACCGTACCCGGTCGATTTTTATTTCCATTCTGCACGCGTTTCATGAGAGTTCTCCTGCTGCACCGTAGGGAGAGGCGGGACACTGGCTCCGCAGGTGGCTCCTCTGCACCCGGATTCATGGGCCTATCCTGCAGGCACAGGTAGCGCCCGCAGCCCATTGCCTAGCCAGAGGCTTTCTTCCAGTAGAGAGGTGAGAGCGTGTGTTCTGCCCATGTACGGACTAGCAGTTTTCACATTTCCTAAGGTGCAGGGCACCGTGCTGGCCGCTCTGGGGCATTAAAAAATTAAGAGACCGGCCGGGCACGGCGGCTCACGCCTGTAATCCCAGCACTTTGGGAGGCTGAGGCGGGTGGATCATGAGGTCAGGAGATCGAGATCATCCCGGCTAACACGGTGAAACCCTGCCTCCACTAAAAATAAATTAGCCAGACATGGCAGCCTGCGCCTGTAATCCCAGCTACTTGGGAGGCTGAGGCAGGGAGAGTCACTTGAACCCGGGAAGTGGAGGGTGCAGTGAGGCGAGATTGCACCACTGCACTCCAGCCTGGACAACAGAGTGAGACTCCATCTCAAAAAAAAAAAAAAAAAAATTTAAGAGATGATGTGACTCCTGCCATTAAAGAATTCACCCTCTAGTGAGAGGTCTACAAGCAGTGCTGGACTATGGTGCAGGAGCTTGTTCTTGCTCATGCTAGGAGCTCCTTACTGTGTGCTGCAAAGAGAAGGGTCCTGCCCTGGAGGAGGAATTTAGAACATTGTGAACCAAGGGTACACCATAAATGAAGCTAATGGGTAACTTCTCAGAGCAAATATGGATTCGAGCCAAGCAGAAGCTGAGATCTTGGCCCAACATGAGCAAAACTGAAATCACACTTTGGAGATGCATCACTTTAAAAAACTTATTTACTTATTTAATGTATCCACTGAATTTATAATTTAAAACTAATTATAAATTTTATAATTATATTTTTATAATTCAT
The DNA here is from genome assembly GCF_008728515.1 of Papio anubis. Classification (NCBI taxonomy): domain Eukaryota; kingdom Metazoa; phylum Chordata; class Mammalia; order Primates; family Cercopithecidae; genus Papio; species Papio anubis. The sequence goes on from NC_044986.1 coordinate 118,700,632, forward strand.
ATTTATATTTTAAATGTTTTCTATTTCTATTTTATATCTATATATTTTTATTTAAAAAATTTTAGAACTTGTTTATTATAATGATATAATTTTATTTTTATCGACAGGGTCTTGTTCTGTCTCCCAGGCTGGAGTATAGTGGTACGATCATAACTCACTGCATCTTCAAACTCCTGGGCTCAAGCTGTCCTCCTACTTCCCCCTCCTGAGCAGCTAGGATTACAGGTACCTGCCACCATGTCTAGCTAATTTTTAAAATTTTAGTGGAGATGGGAGTCTCACTATGTTGCCCAGGCTGGTCTCGAACTCCTGACCTCAAGCTATCCTCCCTCGTTGGACTCCCAAAGCGCTTGGGATTATAGATGTGAGCCACTGTGCCCAGCCAGCATGACTTTATGAAATAAACAGTTCTGAGTTGAGCTGCTGTTCTTACCAGCAGGGCTGCACAATGGTTATGCATGTGGATGGTCACGGTTCCAGGGCAGGAGTCAACAGGGAGTTTCTTCTTCTTCTTCTTTCTCCTCTTCTTTTCTTCTTCTTTCTTCTTTCTTTCTTCTTTCTTCTTTCTTTCTTCTTTTTTTTTTTTTTTTTAATTTAAAAGGTTTAATTGTATCTTAATCTCACTAAGACATATATAAACGAAATTGTCACTTAAATACCCATTTTGCAAGTATTAATGACAACAAAAAGCCAAAGAGAGTGATTCTTAGAATTAGCATAAGTTTAAAAAAAAGACGATGTCCTAGTGTTGCCAGAATTTTTTTTTTTTTATTGTTATTATACTTTAAGTTGCTTAAAAAGAGATTTACATGTGCATAGCGATGCAGGTTTGTTATATGTATACTTATTGTGCCATGTTGGTCTGCTGCACCCATCAACTCGTCATTTACATCAGGTATAATCTCAATGCAATCCCTCCCCCCCTCCCCCTCCCCCCCTCCCATGATAGGCCCCGGTGTGTGATGTTCCCCTTCCTGGATCCAAGTGATCTCATTGTTCAGTTCCCACCTATGGTGAGAACATGCGGTGTTGGTTTCCTGTTCTTGTGATAGTTTGCTAAGAATGATGGTTTCCAGCTGCATGCATGTCCTGAGGATGCAAACTCATCCTTTTATGGCTGCATAGTATTCCATGGTGTATATGTGCCACATTTTGCTAATCCAATCTGTCACTGATGGACATTTGGGTTGATTCCAATTAACATATTGTGAATGGTTGCTGCAGCCAAACATGCATTGTTATGTGTCTTTAGAGCAGCATAATTTATAATCCTTTGGGTATATCCCCAATGCAATGGGATGGCTGGGTCATATGGTACATCTGGTTCTAGATCCTTGAGGAATCGCCATGCTGTTTTCCATAATGGTTGAACTAGTTTTGTCCACCAACAATTAATAAAAGTGTTCCTATTTCTCCACATCCCCTCCAACACTGACTTTTTATTGTTCATGCATTCTAACTGGTGTGAGATGGTATCTCATTGTGGTTTTGATTTGCATTTCTCTGATGGCCAGTGATGATGAGCATTTTTTCATATGTCTGTTGGCTGTATGAATGTCTTCTTTGAAATGTCTGTTCATATCCTTTGCCCACTTTTTGATGCTGGGTTGTTTGTTTTTCTTGTAAATTTGTTTGGGTTTCTTTGTAGGTTCTGGATATTAGCCCTTTGTCAGATGAGTAGATTGCAAAATTTTCTCCCATTCTGTAGGTTGCCTGTTCACTCTGATGGTAGTTTCTTTAACTTATTGCAGAAGCTCTTTAGTTAATGAGATCCCATTTGTCGAATTTTGCTTTTTGCTGCGTTGCTTTTTGGTGTTTTTAGACATGATCTTTGCCCATGCCTATGTCCTATGAATGGGTACTACCTGGTTTTTCCTCTAGGATTTTTATGGTATTAGGTCCTAACATTTAAGTCTCTAATCATCTTGAATTAATTTCGTATAAGGAGTAAGAAGGATCAGTTCAGCTTTCTACTTATGGCTAGCCAATTTCCCAGCACCATTTATTAAATAGAAGTCTTTCCCCATTTCTTGTTTCTCTCAGGTTTTGTCAAAGATCAGATGGCTGTAGATGTGTGGTATTATTTCTGAGGGGACTCTGTTGTTCTGTTCCATTGGTCTATATCTCTGTTTGGTACCAGTACCATGCTGTTTAGTTACTGTAGCCTTGTAGTATAGTTTGAAGTCAGGTAGCGTGATGCCTCCAGCTTTGTTCTTTTGACTTAGGATTGTCTTGGAGATGCGGGCTCTTTTGGTTCCATATGAACTTTAAAGCCAGTTTTCCATTCTGTCATTGGTAGCAATTAAGGGATGGCATTGAATCTATAAATTACCTTGGGCAGTATGGCCATTTCCGCGATATTGATTCTTCCTATCATGAGCATGGTATGTTCTTCCATTTGTTTGTGTCCTCTTTGATTTCACTGAGCAGTGGTTTGTAGTTCTCCTTGAAGAGGTCAGCTACATCCCTTGTAAGTTGGATTCCTAGGTATTTGATTCTCTTTGAAGCAATTGTGAATGAAGTTCATTCATGATTTGGCTCTGTGTTTGTCTGTTATTGGTGTATAAGAATGCTTGTGATTTTTGCACATTAATTTTGTATCCTGAGACTTTGCTGAAGTTGCTTATCAGCTTAAGGAGATTTTTGGGTGGCTGAGACAATGGGGTTTTTCTAAATATACAATCATGTCATCTGCAAACAGGAGACGATTTGACTTCTTCTTTTCCCCAACTGAATACCCCTGATTTCTTTTCTCTTGCCTAATTGCCCCTGGCAGAACTTCCAACATGTTGAATAGGGATGGTGAGAGAGGCATCCCTGTGTACAATACTTGGCATTTTCAAAGGGAATTTTTCAGTTTTTGCCCATTCAGTATGATATTGGCTGTGGGTTTTGTCATAAATAGCTCTTATTATTTTGAAGTCGTTCCATCAATACGAATTTATTGGCGTTTTAGCATGAAGAGGGCTGTTGAATTTTGTCAGCCTTTTCTGCATCTATTAGAGATAATCATGTGGTTCTTGTCTTTGGTTCTGTTTATATGCTGGATTATGTTTATTGATTTGCGAATGTTGAACCAGCCTTGCATCCCAGGGATGAAGCCCACTTGATCATGGTGGATAAAAGCTTTTTGATGTGTTGTTGAATCCCGGTTTTGCCAGTATTTTGTGAGGATTTTTGCATCGATGTTCATCAGGGATATTGGTCTAAAATTCTCTTTTTTTTTTCGGTAATGTCTCTGCCAGGCTTTGGTATCAGGATGATGTTGGCCTCATAAAAATGAGTTAGGGAGGATTCCCTCTTTTCTATTGATTGGAATAGTTTCAGAGGAATGGTGCAACTCCTCATATACCTCTGGTAGGAATTCAGCTGTGAATCCATCTGGTCCTGGACTTTTTTTGGTTGGTAGGCTATTAATTATTGCCTCAATTTCCAGAGCCTACTATTGGTCTATTCAAGGTTCAGCTTTAGTTTGATCTTGGAAGAGTGTAGTGTCCAGGAAATTATCCATTTTCTTCTAGGTTTTCCAGTTTATTTGCGTAGAGGTGTTTATGAAGTATTCTCTGATGGTAGTTTGCTTATTTCTGGGGTCGGTGTTGATATCCCTTTATCATTTTTAATTGCGTCAGATTTGATTCTTCTCTCTTTTCTTCTTTATTAGTCTTGCTAGTGGTCTGTCAGTTTTTGTTGATCTTTTAAAAACCAACTCCTGGATTCATTGATTTTTGGAGGGTTTTACTGTGTCTCTATCTCCTTCCAGTTCTGCTCTGATCTTAGTTATTTCTTGCCTTCTGCTAGCTTTGGGAATGTGTTTGCTTCTTTGCCTCTAAGTTCTTTTAATTGCGATGTTAGAGTGTCAATTTTGGAATCTTTCCTGCTTTCTCTTGTGGGCATTTAGTGCTATAAATTTCCCTCTACACTGCTTCAATGTGTACAGGAATTCTGGTATGTTGTATCTTTGTTCTCATTGGCCCTAAAGAACATCTTTATTTCTGCCTTCATTTCGTTATGTACCCAGTAGTCATTCAGGAGCAGGTTGTTCAGTTTCCATGTAGTTGGCGGTTTTGATTAAGTTTCTTAGTCCTGATTTTAGGTTTGATTGCATGGTCTGAGAGACAGTTTGTTATAATTTCTGTTCTTGTACATTTTGCTGAAGTGCTTTACTTCAATTACGTGGTCAATTTTGGAGTTAAGTGCGATGTGGTGCTGAGAAGAATGTATATTCTGTTGATTTGGGGGTGGAGAGTTCTATAGATGTCTAATAGGTCTGCTTGCTGCAGAGATGAGTTCAATTCCTGGATATCCTTGTTAACTTTCTGTCTTGTTGATCTGTCTAATGTTACGACAGTGGAGTGTTGAAGTCTCCCATTATTGTGTATGGAGTCTAAGTCTCTTTGTAAGTCTCTAAGGACTTGGCACATGAATCTAGGTGCTCCCTGTATTGGGTGCATATATATTTGGATAGTTAGCTCTTCCGTTAAGATTGATCCCTTTACCATTATGTAATGGCCTTCTTTGTCTCTCTTTTGATCTTTGATGGTTTAAAGTCTGTTTTATCAGAGACTAGTATTGCAACCCCTGCTTTTTGTTCTCCATTTGGTAGTAAAATCTTCCTCCATCCCTTTATTTTTGAGCCTATGTATGTCTCTGCGTGTGAGATGGGTCTCCTGAATACAACAGACTGATGGGTCATGACTCTTTATCCAGTTTGCCAGTCTGTGTCTTTTAATTGGAGCATTTGAGTCCATTTTACATTTAAGGTTAAGATTGTTATGTGTGAACTTGATCCTGCCATTATGATATTAACTGGTTATTTTGCTCATTAGTTGATGCAGTTTCTTCCTAGCCTCAATGGTCTTTACATTTTGGCATGTTTTTGCAATGGCTGGTACGGTTGTTCCTTTCCATGTTAGTGCTTCCTTCGATTCTCTTGTAAAGGCAGGCCTGGTGGTGACAAAATCTCTAAGCATTTGCTTATCTGTAAAGGATTTTACATTTCTCCTTCACTTGCGGCTGGATTTGGCTGGATATATGAAGAATTCTGGGTTTTAAATTCTTTTCTTTAAGAATGTTGAATATTGACCCCCACTCTCTTCTGGCTTGGAGAGTTTCTGCGAGATCTCTGCTGTGAGTCTGATGGAGAGCTTCCCTTTGTGGGTAACCCGACCTTTCTCTCTGGCTGCCCTTAAGATTTTCCTTCATTTCAACTTTGGTGAATCTGGCAATTATGTGTCTTGGGTTGCTCTTCTCGAGGGAGTATCTTTGTGGTGTTCTCTGTATTTCCTGGATTTGAATGTTGGCCTGCCCTACTAGGTTGGGGAAGTTCTCCGGATGATACACCGAAGTGTTTTCAACTTGGTTCCATTTTCCCCTCACTTTCCAGGCACCCCAATCAGGCGTGGGTTGGTCTTTTACATAATCCCATACTTCTTGCAGGCTTTGTTCATTTCTTTTTTCTTCTTTTTCTTTTGGTTTCTCTTCTTGCTTCATTTCATTCATTTGATCCTCAATCCTTTGATACTCTTTCTTCCAGTTGTCCGGAGTCCGGTTACTGAAGCTTGTGCATTTATCCGTATTTCGTGTCGCCGTTTTCATCTCTTTCATTTCGTTTATGACCTTCTCTGCATTAATTACTCTAGCGTCAATTCTTCACTTTTTTTTCAAGATTTTTAGTTTCTTTGCTGGAGTGCGTAATTCCTCGCCCAGCTCTATGAGAAATTTGATGGACTGAAGCCTTCTTCTCTCATCTCGTCAAAGTCATTCTCCGTCCAGCTTTGATCCGTTGCTGGCGATGAGCTGTGGCTCGCTTTGCAGATGTGCTCTTATTTTTGAATTTCCAGCTTTCTGCCCTGCTTTTTCCCCATCTTTGTAGTTTTATCTGCCTCTGGTCTTTGATGATGGTGATGTACTGTGATGGGGTTTTGGTGTAAAATTCATGCTTCCCTGTTTGATAGTTTTCCTTCTAACAGTCAGGACCCTCAGCTGTATAGAATCATTGGAGATTGTGAGGTCCCTCCAGACCCTGTTTGCCTGGGTATCAGCAGAGGCTGCAGAGATGAAGTATTTCTGAACAGCGAGTGTACCTGTCTGATTCTTGCTTTGGAAGCTTCCTCTCAGGGTGTACTCCCACCCTGTGAGGTGTGGGAGTGTCAGACTGCCCCTAGTGGGGGATGTCTCCCAGTTAGGCTACTCAGGGTCAGGGACCCACTTGAGCCGAGCAGTCTGTCCGTTCTCAGATCTCAGCCTCCGTGTTGGGAATCCTGCTCTCTTCAAAGCTGTCAGACAGAGTGGTTTTACATCTGCAGAGGTTTCTGCTGCTTTGTTGTTGTTGTTGTTGTTGTTGTGTAGCTGTGCCCTGTCCCCAGAGGTGGAGTCACAGAGACAGGCAGGTTTCCTTGAGCTGCTGTGAGCTCCACCCAGTTGGAGCTTCCCAGCAACTTTGTTCCTACTTAGGCACCTCCCAGCAATGGTGAGCCCCTCCCCCAGCCTGCAGCTGCTGCCTTGCCCGGTAGATCCACAGACTGCTGTGCTGCTTGTGGGGGCTCCGTGGGCGTGGGACCTACCCTCCCGGCCAGGTGTGGGATATGATCTCCTAGTGTGCCTGTTTGCTTAAAGGCGTAATGTGGGGTGGTGCCGGTTACCAGGTGTTGTGTGTCTCGGATTCCCCTGGCTAGGAAAAGGATTCCCTTCCCCTTGCTTCCCAGGTGAGGCGATGCACTTGCCTGCTTCAGCTCGCTGGTGGGCTGCAGCAGCGTGCTGCGGATCGTCCGGCACTCCCCAGTGAGAGATGAACCCAGTACCTCAGTTGAAAATGCAGAAATCACCGGTCTTCTGTATGCGGCTGGCTGGGAGTTGGAGACTGGAGCTGTTCCTATTGACCATCCACTTCCATGCCGCTTTGTCACGGACTCTGGCTTTGTGGCCCAGGCTGGGTCGCGGTGGGCAATCTCCTTTCTTTCTTCTTTCTTTCTTCTTCTTCAACTGTGCTTCTTCCTTCTTCTTCTTTCTTCTCACTCCTTCTTCTTCTTCTCCTCCTCCTTTTTCTTCTCCTCCTCCTCATCCTTCTCTTCTCCTCCTCCTCCTCCTTCTCCTTCTTCATCTCCTTCTCCTCCTCCTCATTATCATCATCCTCCTTCTCCTCCTCCTTCCTCTTCCCTCCTTCTCCTCCTCCTTCTCCTCTTCCTCCTTCTCCTCCTCCTCCCTTCTCCTCCTCCTCCTTCTCCTCCTCCTTCTCCTCCTCCTCCTTCTCCTCCTCCTCCTCCTCCCTCCTCCTTCTCTCCTCCTCCTCCTTCTCCTCCTCCTCCCTCCTCCTTCCCTTCTCCTCCTCCTCCTTCCTCTTCTCCTTCCTCTTCTCCTTCCTCTTCCTCCTCTTCTTCCTCTTCTTTTCTTCTTCTTCTTTCTTTCTTCTTCTTCTTTCTTTCTTCTTTCTTCCTCCTCCTCCTCCTCCTCTTCTTTATTTAACATAGCTTCTGCTTCTTCTTCTTCTTCTTCTTCTTCTTCTTCTTCTTCTTCTTCCTCTCCTTACTCCTTTAACTATGTCCTTCTTCTTCTTCTTCTAGATTCAGGGCATACACATGCGGGTGGATTACATGGGTGTATTTCTGTATTGCTGGAGATCGGGCTTTGGTGAGCCGTCACCTAATGAGCGCGGTACCTGGTTTTGACAGATTTGTCAGCCGCAGCCTCCTCCCTCTCCTTTGCAGTCTCACCATCATCTGTGCTCCCATCTTTATGGCCATGTATGTCCACTGTTTAGCTCCCACTTATAAGTGAGAACATGCAGCATTTGATTTTCTTCAAGAGGAAGTTTCTATAGGGTTAAACCAACTCTGCTTCCACAGGCCTGGAGCCAACTGCCCTCTCCATTTTCTGTTTGCAATCCGCTGAGAGTGGTGACCACGGGAAAGAGGCCTGGGAAGTTTGAGGTGGTGCTTTGGTATTTTTGTGAATGAATAAAATGATGACTTGCCACGCATATGTATCACAAAGAGGAGACGGAGGCACAAGCCTCGGTGAATCTTTTTCCCTCCTTTTCAACTTTCCTTTGCTGTCACAACTTCTTCAATTTACTTTCTGAGCATTTAATAGAGTCTTTTGAGAAACAAGCAGGTCAAAGACTTGAAGAAACATATGCCAACACCACTTAGCAAATTTCCCGCCCAGAAATCCACTTCCAACCCAACCATCTGCTGCTCTGTCAGCCCAAGTATTTATAGCCTGGTTCTTTGTCCCCATTACCAGGCCTTGCTTCCAGTGCAGTGACTCCAGCTTTGTCTTCCTCCACTTAGGAAGAAAGAACAAGACAGAGTTTTCTTCCATTCCAGACATGACAAAGTTACTCTCCATCTTAAAAAGACATGCATTACCTCTGATCAAGAAGTTGTCACCTTTTCTGCCTCCATAGAGTAAAATCACTTCTTGGCTTCTCTCTTCTCATTCCAAGAGACCCTCTCAGATGGATTTGGTAATCAGAGTTAAGAACAGTGTCTATTAAGCCACTGGCATTCGGTCCTATTTTTAAAAGGCTGGATTTTATTCACAACTTGGGAAATAATATTATTGACCTAGAAAATCACAAGACTCAGAACAAGAGATTCGGACGCTCACGACAACAAAGGCAATCAGATCTATTCATCCTGGCCTAACTGGGAGGCTCTCATCGCTAAAAGGAACTCATCTCCCTCCATTTAGGCCTGACCCAAGGACCACATGGTCCTTTGTAGAAAAACTTCCTGGCAACATCAGCGTCTCCATTCACATCACAGACCAGCTGGTGGATTCAAGACCCTTGACAAGGAGTTGGCTTCCAGATCCAGGCGTCCCTCTGCTGGAATCCTAAAGAGGCCAAGTTCCGCCGTTCTCACGACACCCATTCTTCATCACCTGATCAAAGGGAAACTCGACAAATAGCACTCCCCATTGCCCCCACCAATGCCACCCCTGGAGTTCCCCTAATCCTAATACAAAGTGAAACCAGTAGCACCTTAGGAATGTGGAAACACACTTGCAAACATCCCACATCTAGGTCAAACTCACATAACCTTGCAGACCAATTTTCTAGTGTTTGGGGCTTTCAAGGAACAGTTCCCCTTCTTTCCCCACCACCAAGACAGGAAAGCAAACAGGAACTCCGTACTTAGGCGTCAAGGTACTGGAAGGCCCCACAGCCAGAAGGATTGGCAAGATGGCTGCCGATTCTCAGGTGGGGACATGGATGTTGGTGTCCACCTGCTAGGCAGAGACAGGTGCACGGGAGGGGGAGCCTCACAGGCCTGAGAGTGCAGACAGTGGGCCCCAGAGGGCGGTGGGTAGAGGCCCTTAGGCCCCAGGAGCACTCAGGCCTGTGCTTAGAGGGCAGGGACACAGGAACTTGAAGTGTCTTGGGACATGCTTCTCCAGCTGGCCCACGCAGTCATAGGAAGCAGGCTCTCTGAGGTGAGGGGACCCCAGAAATGATGATGGACATGGTGCTGGGGCAGCCTAGGGGCACGGAAACCCATAGAGGGTCACAGGGGTGAACCCCAAAATACTGGACACACCTAGGACCCCACAACAAGAGTCCACAACATACTGCATAACAAGCCTGAAAGATGTCCTTTCCCTCTATGCCAGTCATCCTACTTTGGGAACGTGTGCCAAGCAAAAAAGACATGGTTATTTATGACATTTCAATAACTCACAGCAAGTCATGGCATGCTGAAAAGTGTAAAACTGTCTTTGTATCATCGTTATTGATGTGGGGAAAACCACAGTATGATATTAAGTGATCAAAGTGGCACAGCCTGGACTACAAAGCGTGAAGCCAGTGATGCACTTAGAAAAAAAGGCTGGAAAAGAAAGTCACGTGAGCCTCCCAGTACTCCAGAAGCTCTGGTTTGCCTCAGTTATAAGGGATTTGGGGGTTATAGTCTGTATTTGCTGAAGTTTCTACAATGAATTTCATTTATGATTGGAAAACAGGATGTTGAAACCCATTCTGTTCCTATCATCACTATCAATGTCATCAAAACTTATAACTTGTAAAAACTGACTTTCTATTAGTAAGGAACCTTGGTGTTCATTATTGAATTTATACACAAGGACTTCAGTGTAGACCAGGCAGAGGTGTGGAACTACAGGATATCATGTGCTGAGCACCCCAAATAACCCTCGATCCCGTGACATTGGATGTGAACCTTTAGGGGGATCAACCAAGGCAGCTTTATAAGAAAACATGCTGGCTGGGACAGTGGCTCACGTCTGTAATCCCAGCACTTTGGGCGGCAGATCACCTGAGGTCGGGAGTTCAAGACCAGCCTGACCAACATGGTGAAACCCCATATCTACAAAAAAAAACCCACAAAAAACAAAAAACAAAAATTAGCCAGGTGTGGTGGCACACACATCTGTAATCCCAGCTACTTGGGAGGCTGAGGCAGGAGAATTGCTTGAACCTGGGAGGTGGAGGTTGCAGTGAGCTGAGATCACACCACTGCACTCAAGCCCAGGTGGCAAAGCAAGACTCCATCTCAAAAAAAAAAAAAGAAAAATACAAAAATTAGCCGGTGTGGTGGCACACATATCTGTAATCCCAGCTACTTGGGAGGCTGAGGCAGGAGAATTGCTTGAACCTGGGACGTGGAGATTGCAGTGAGCCGAGATCGCACCACTGCACTCAAGCCTGGGTGACAGAGCGTGACTTCATCTCAAAAAAATAAAGGAAAAAAAAAAAAAAAAAAAAAGAAACATGGTTACAGGTCCCATTTTTGATTTACATCATTTAAATCAGAATGTTACTGAAATGTGAGCAGCATAAACTTCTATTCCTGTGGTATGTCAACAAGGATAAAGCCAAAGTACATTTATAAATTAACTACAAAGAAAATGAAAATGAACCAGAAAACCTAGTTAGAATTCCAGCTCTGCCACTGCAGTTGGGTGACCTTCTACACCCGGTTAATCCTCTCTCAGCCTGTTTCTCTCTGGGTCAAATGCCCTTAATGAGAGTACTGACGTGTCTTTTTTGAAGGTTAAATGAGATGATGTTTGGTGGACTCATTATTCATCATTGTTCTGGGGAACATCAAATGCTGGACGCCGGGAGAGGGAGGGTTTCTCAGCCTGTCCATTCAGAGGGAGGCTGAATCGCTGCACTGAGCCGGATAAAACCTTCGCATAATTCTGAGTGTTGTTTAATCTTTAATCAACATGGAACTCCGTGTCCCGAGGGAAGCCGAAGCCACTTTCCTTCTTTGACCTTGTGTTTATGTTGTCCTACTCTGACATGGTTTGATCCACAGTTTTAGCCTCTTTCCTCTTTGTACAGAAGTTCCCATAGAGGTTGCAAGTTGTTGTTATTTAAGTAATGTCTGCTGAGGAGGAAACTGGAGGAATGGGAAAATAAGGCAAATTACTTGGCATACATTTTACGAGGAGCTTCCTAACGGAGCTAAGAACACGGCTGTTTCAAAGCCGTGAAGTCTGGGGAAGATCACTGACCGCTGTTGGCGTGCTGAGGCCCCTGAGCTCAGGCAAGCAGCCTATCTTTACCCTCACGCCCCAGGCTCGTGCCTCCAGCTGAGATCGCAGGGCCCTGCTCAGTGCCACCAAATCTACCGAGCATAAATTTTGTGCAATCTTTTGCTCCGTTTTATGGAAGAAACAACAAAAAGGAACTCATGGTTCAGAAGGGATTTCCAGCATTTTTTAAAAAGTGTACAAATCCATGCAAATATAACAAAGAAAGATAAGAAGAACGTTGGGGAAAAATAAAGAAAAAGATATGAGTGAAGGAATGCAAAAAGGACAAAAACCCAGAAAAAGCTTTAAAAAAAAGGAAAGAACACGTGCCTTTTGGACTTCGGGGGCTTAGAAGTGTGTTTCAGACCAGTTCCTCGGTTTGATATTGACTCAAACTTGTGAATTTAGTCCAGCAGAAATTATCTTCATGATCTCCATCTCTGCGATGTAGGGAGATTAAGTCATTTGCCCAAAGCCAACCCACACACTCACTCGCATGCACGCAAAATGCCAGCCCAAGTGAGACCTGAAGCCGGGCATCTCAACTGACAATCCACTTTGCTACAACAAGGAGCTGGCTTGCAAGGAAAGAGAGAAAAGAGTTTCTGAAAGTCCCTGAGGGCTGTGCCTGAGCTATACAAGTTTATAATCTCTGGCTGGCGGGGATGTACAGGTTAATGCTGTATTACAGATTTCTTCTCCAGCTTATCAAAATCCTTGGGTCCTTCTAAATAAGCACATGCTAATTTATACACCAAAGCTTCTTCTGCTGCATCTGCTCTGCATCAACTCCTTGCAATGTGCCCTGAGATTTGCTTTAAAGCCACAGATCAGCAGTTTCATTGTGTGTGCGTTCATTTATCTGCTCAACAAATATTTATTGCGTTCCTAACATATGCCAGACATTGTGCTAGGTCCCCAGTATATAATGAGGAAACAAGACAGATTCACTCCCCATTGTGATTTAGGGAGATTGAGAGTGCTGCCATGCAGAGAAGCTCTCCAAGGCAGTTTGGAGAGTTTGGTGGGAGGAGCCCTTCCTGAGTCAGCTTCTCTCCTTGCTGTTGCTCCTGTCGCCCTGCCGTGTGGCAGGATCTCCACCCAGCCTCCCAGACTGTCCTGCACAGCGGCCCATTGAATCCCGCCTTCCTGTAGTAAGAACTTACGGGTAGCTTGCTAATGGGACGACACCCTTGCCTCTTGTGTGTGGACAGTGCAGTGGTTGTTCGCAGCAGGAAGTTTGCAACAGGCCCCCCACCTTGCTCCTGCATCCGAATTCAGGAGCTCTTGAGCTCTCCAACCAGGCGATTGGAAGAGACTGAGTCTCCCACACCATCCCCTAAACGATGTCCCACCAGAGAGTTCAGCCCGAGCGCCTAAAAGCTGTCTTCTTATCCTATATCTGCAAAATCCCAAATGATGACCATGATGCTCATAGTTCACTGAGCCTCTTCCTTTTCTCCATTAGTAGAGCAATTTGGGAGTGGAGGGGTAGAGAGAAGTTGGAAGTTGAGAATTTTGTGGCATGTTAGGCTTGCACTTCCCAAGTTAAATGCGGACCTCTATATTTGTGATATGGTACCCATTGGTGGGGACCTAGAGGAGCAGGAAACAATGGGATGACAGAGCATACCAAGGACATAGATGCAAAAGACCATCTCTTCTCCCTCAGCCCCTCTAAGACATCCAGTGCTGTGTGAGGTGAGGAGTCACAACTTGACAACATGAGATAAATCCTTTTGCTCTTCAGAACTAAGTAAGAGTGTGCAGGAAAGAATTTCTCTTAAAGGACAAGAGCTGGGGCTCACTGGTGCCAGGATGATTGTTTAGGGTTAGAAGAGAAAATAAATGTGAGTATTTGTGTTATCCGCTGGAGCCGTCGTTCGTACATAAACTTTAATAAATCCCTTCCACGTGTCAAGCACTATGCTGGGTGCCAGGAATGCAAAGAATAACAAGATATAAACCTCTTCAATGGGGTCTTACAATCCAGCTTAGGTTCTGGGAAAGGCATTTGTGATGGAAAAACAGATATTTAAAGAATTTTTCAGTAAAGTTGCTATACATCTAATTAGATGTTGAAAGCGCGGGATGTTCTTGTTGGGGCAAATGGGTGACTGGGTGTCTGGGAAGCTGTAAAGGATGCATTTGGAGCCCACTGGAGTGTGGTGAGCCTGTGAGCTGGGAGGCAGCCTGAACCTCATGATTTCCAGAAGCAGGACTTTCTCCTTTTAGGTAGTGTCAGGGAGTCAAAGAGCAAGGGGAGCAGTGTCGTTAGGGAGAAGGATGGTGTCAGGACCCGTGTGACCCTCCTCTTGGGACTTCCAGAACTAGTTGGGGAATAATTTAGAGGCAGGGCTGTTCCCATTTTATGTATGTGCGATTCCATGTCCCTCATGGCCAGCAGGGATTGAAGAAAGCTCTGGTACATAGAAAGCAGGTTGACTAATTTCCCTTTCTTGGAAATCTGAGTGGCAAATCACAAAGGGTGTGAGTAAAGAGAAATGAGCATTTTTTTTTTTTATCAAGGGAAGTTTAAAACGACATTGTTCTTGCTCATTTCATAATATAAAATCTGTCATCATACTTCATGTAAATAACTATAGATGGGAAGCCATTGACATTCAGTTAGAGGGCAACAGAGAGCAGATTTCTGGGTTAGTTAAAATTAGATTTGGTCACACATAACAGAAAACCACAAAGCAACCAGTTGGTTGGGCAAGGTAGAGGTTCACGTCTCTGTCATGTCACTGTAGTACTGGCTAGCAAGGTGGTCCTTACAAATCCATGCTCTGATCTTTCCACTCTGACATTTTCAGTGCATGGATGGCTTTTGTTTCCCAGGCCACCTCAAGGTTCAAAATAGCTGCTGGAGGTCCAGCTGTCACATTAAGGTAGGAAAGAGAAAGAGGAAAAGCAGAAATGCAAAACAGACTCTTCCTGACAATCTACGCCTTTCAATCAGACTTCCTGGAAGATTCCCACTCAACATTTTTATTTACATTATATTGAGCCCAGCTTAGTCACACGGCCATGCCAAGCTGCAAGAGAGACCAGGAAATGTAATGTTTGGTACCCAAGTAAAAAGAAGTTTGGTCTTTAAGGAGGGGGGAATGGATGGATATTAGGTAATAAATGACAGTCTCTACTGCAGGGTTTTTGTTTGTTTGTTTGTTTGTTTGTTTTTCTTCCTTGTCCTTCTATCTTTAGAGTCTAGGCCTCTTGTCTTGCCCTCTGACTTCCAATCCCACCCCACTCATGGGAGAAATAACTTACAAGAGCTTTCTAATTGGCTAGATAGAGAGACAAAGAGAGAAAGATTAGATAGATAGATAGATAGATAGATAGATAGATAGATAGATAGATAGACAGACAGACAGATAGATAGATAGAAATAGGTAGATTGATTGATTATAAGGAATATCCAATAATGCACATATGAGCAGGGAGGCTAAGAAGCCTTGTAATCTGCCATCTACAACCTGGAGACTCCAGAAAGCCCATGGTGTAATCCATCCCAAGTCTGAAGGCAGGAGAAGCAGGGGAGCCAGTGATGTGAATCCCAGTCTAAAGTAAGGAGAAGAGGAGATGAGGTGTCCCAGCTCAAGCAATGAGGCAGGAAAAAGGAGGTAAATTCCTCCTTCCTCTGCCTTTTTGTTCTAGTGAGGCCCTCCATAGATTTAATGGGGCCCACCTACACTGGGGAGGGTCATCTGCTTTTCTCAGTTCACCCATTCAAAGGCTAATCTCATCTGGAAACATTCTTACAGACACACCCAGAAACAGTGCTTAACCTGGGCACCCCACAGCCCAGGCAAGTTGACACATGAAAGTAACTATCACGCCTTTCCCGTGAAAGTCACATTCCCTCCACAGAGCAGGTCCTAGATGTTCAGATGTGGGTGGAGATTGAACAAACCCTTCCGGAGCACACACTGTGTCCTAAGCACTATGCAAGACACTTCTGTGTCCCTTGTTCTCAGGGATACGGTCAACATATTGTGAGAGAATCTGGCTCACCAGATATGATATTACTGTAAATAGGCTGTGTCTTATTCATCTTTTCTCTTGGCACATAGTGGCCGCTTACGAAGGGGGATGTCAGGAACTCTTATGCATCCTCCTTCTTGCTCTTTTTCTCTCACTCCGCTCTTTCTCCTCCTTAGAAGCAGGGGAAAATGGAACTGAAGTGGGCCTGACTAAGCATTTCAAGTTTCCAACATGGTGTTAATATTTTCACGCAGGTTTTGCTATCTCTGTCTCTCAACAGTAACCAGAGCCCAACACAAACTTGCAAATAGACAAAGTTAGTCTTTATTTCCCTTGGGGTTTCCCCGGCTGCTCCCTCTTTCCTGATGCAGAGGGCTGGCTAAGTGTTGGGATGTGTGGTGGAGACGTTGCTGATCGGAGGCTTTTTTTTTTTTTCTTGAAACGGAGTCTCGCTCTGTTGCCCAGGCTGGAGTGCACTGGTACGATCTCAGCTCACTGCAATCTCCAGCTCCTGGGTTCAAGCGATTCTCCTGCCTCAGCCTCCCATGTAGCTGGGATTACAGGTGCATACCATCACGCCTAGCTAATTTTTGTATTTTAGTAGAGATGGGGGTTTCACCATATTGACCAGGCTGGTCTTGAACTCCTGACCTCAAGTGATCTGCCCGCCTCAGCCTCCCAAAGTGCTGGGATTACAGGCGTGAGCCACCGTGTCCAGACTTAGCAGAGTCTTTGTTTTCTCTACGTTTTTCTTATGCCTGGCTCACGGTGAACATGCCTGGGTCAGAGGTCAGGGATGCCAACTTCGCCAAAAGCAAAGGTGCATATAAAGCTATTTCATATGGTATACCAAGTGGAGTTTATGAACTAAGGCCTCTCAGCCTCTCCTCTCCCTGGGATCCAATCTTGTTGTTACAAGTAGAAATCTAATTTTACTTGGATTACTACCATGACAACATGTCTCTGCTTTAAACTATTCAAGCTTCAGGCAAGATAGTGTTGCTGACACTTTTCCCCATAACTTCCCCCAAATTACATCTTTCTGCAAGTGAATGCATAATTTTCACTGCTTTTTTTTTCTCAAAATTTTGAATCCCCCACAAGAATAATTAGAAATAATCGTGTGGTAGATCCTTGTTTTTGCAAGCAGTAATAGTACACACCTAAGAAAAAAGGATATAAAAGAAAAAAAAAAAAGGAAAAGACAGGCAATTATGAGGCTGTGTAGGATTTAGCTCAGCATTTTTGTTAACAGATCTGTATATTAAATTGAGCCTTTACCAAAAAAATGGACATGTAGTTTTTAAACTTATAATGTAGAGAGTAAACATTGCAGAAATGATTAACACTTCCAATGATCTATGTACTAAAAATTTTGAGTTATTTTCTAACATATAAAATGTATAAGAGTCCCAAGACCATAAAGTAGGGTTTTCTAATGCCCACAGTTAACAGTCCTTAAAGTCAAAGTCTTGCTTCAAAATGGCCTTTCTTATTTACCACCTGTAAGGTCGGGTGGAAGATAACAACATCCTTCAGAAAAATTTCTGTGTTCAGTTTCTCTCTGAGGTTGTCAAACCGTCTCAACTCTACCCCATCCCCCCAAAACCCCAAGTGATTTTAGGGTTTACTCTATCTTGGTCCTGTGATGCCATAGGCCTTTCTGCCTCGAGGCAAAACCTCCCCTCCCATAGAAAGAGATACATTGGCAAGGGGAGTCAGGAAATTTGAGTTCTAATACCTGCTAATTGCCTATACCTTTATGCCCAAGGTGTCTATAAAATGAGGAAATTGGAACAGGTGATCTCTCGGGTCCTTTCTAGCTCGGTGATTCAGACTCTGCTCTCTCGTATCTGAAATTCTGCAACGAGAATGTTCCATCTTTGCCTTGACATAAATGCCCAGGAAGGGATAGCATATTAATGCATTTTTAGGAGTTTATATTTTAGTGTGAATTGTTTTGAGAATTGTGATCAAGCTGTAAAACCCTAACTTCAGCCTTATTGCTGCTAAGATAGGTAAGTTGACAAAGACTCACTGATTGTATATTGTTTTTCTTTTAATCTTGTACAAAGTGAAGACTCTCCTTCAAACTGTTGCTTGGATGGCTTGCATAGCTCTCTGCAGCCTAATTGCTTCAGAAACAGTGAAGTCTAATTACCAACCCTTCCGTGTTTTCTCTGATTTTAGTCTTTGTTCCTGTGTAGATTGATTTCCAAGTACGCCTTTGAAGATTAATCTCTTCCACCGAGCCCCAGTTAGGAAACAAGATTATGGCAATGGCAGCCAAAGTAACAGCTGTTTTTTTTTTTGTTTTTTTTTTTTTTTCAGATTCACAAATTGCTACACACTGTACTTTTTAATGGAAAAATCTATGTATTTGAGCTCTTGTTATATTTTCTGTGGTATCTCGAAAATTTTCTTGGATATAAGCCATGTGGATTTTTCTGCAGTCCTCTCAAGTTTCAAAATAGTGATACTTCAAATGTATTTTGCAGGGTTTCTATCGGTCAAGGGCATGCAGTTCTGAAAATCTTGTGCTGTGAGGTTGGACAGGGCTGTTGGCCTTCTGCCAATAGACTCGCATTGTTTGCCTTTTTAATACACAGCCCTGGAAACGCTGTTGGTGTCCCCGCTGCCTTCACTGGTTTTCTGAGTATCTGCCCCTTTGCCTAGTTGAAGTGCTTAGTCCCGGCTAGTGAAGCCTTTAGGAGTTCCCAATTTCTTGCTTCACAGATTACTAAAAATGAAGACATATCTGTTGAATGTCGCTCAAGAGACCAAAACATAATCCTAGGACAGGATGTCTGGAAAGGATGCCTTGCCTGTCTTGCAGCATAATACAGGGTAACAAGTACTGGCTTTGGAATTAAACTTATATCCTTTCATTGCTAAATGGCTTTGGGAAAGTCACTTTCCCATTTTGCACTTCAGTTTCAAATATCTACCTTGCAGGTTTGTTGTGATGCTTAGAGATTGTGTGTGAAGTGCAAAATATATATATATACACACACAACACATATACACACACACACATATATACACACACACACACAATGTATATGTGTGTGTGTGTGTATATATATATTTTAAAAGTCAATTTTTAGAAATTGCCCCTCTGTTGTTGGATACTTCAGTTGTTTTTGGTGACTCCCCATTATAAATAATGTTAGATTAAACTATCTTATGAGAAAGCTTCTTCTATGCAAAGGCACCAGGATCACCTAAGGTCCCGTCTGCTCAGAGCACCTCAGAATGTCCTGTCTACAGTAACCAGAAGAGTGTTTCTCCTTTGGTTACAGTGTGCAGGAATGAGGGGAGAAAGACTGGTAAACATATTAGGGGACATTCCAGTTGCATGAAAGGCATAAGTCCAGAGTCTTTTCATGCAACATGAAACCTTCATGCTGTGGCTAGGGTCCACTCTATAAAGAATATCTTTGCTCTTGCAATTTTCCACTACGGAATAAGGACATGACTTCAGCAGCAAATCAGACCGTAAACCTCTTACTTCATGCTAGCCTGTGTCTTTTTATTGGTCTTAGTGTCCCTGTATGTAGTTGTGCAGAGCTGTCATAAAGGGAGTTTCATAAGACATGTGATCCAGTACACAGCTGTGTCAGTCTCATGAGAGGTAAATAAAGTCGACAGGATGATAGTGGAGGAAGACCCAGGATGGTAGGTGTGCAGTGACCCCTGAGCAAACAAATAGCACAAAACAAAACCTGGCACCTGTTAACTCCAGGGAAAACAAAAAGCTGTGCAGAGAAGGAAGAGTACTCGTAGTTTATTACTCATATCAGCAATAAATGGCATTTACACAGTCACAAGAAGGTAAACACCAAATCTAAACAAAATTATGGTATAACTACATTGGGAAGACAAGGAACCGGGAAGTGTGTGTATGTTTATGTGTGTGTGTGTGTGTGTGTGGTGAGAGAAGGAGACAGGGTGAGAAAGAGTATTATATACTAAATTTCTAGAGTTAGAAACCAAGACAGCAAAATCTGAAAAGTCAAGAAGCAGCAGTATAAACATTTTACTCGAAATGTAAAACTCATTCCAAAAGAAATAGCTGAAAAGAATTGAAAGTAGTTGCTTCCGAGAAGTAGGATGCAAAATTATTAGAATGTGTAATCTTAATAGAAATTAAAATGACAGGAAAAAAGAAACCAAGGAAGAAATATCAATTACAATACTTCTCAAGTAAATGTCCTTTAAAAAATGAAATTCTTCCTTTAAAAATGAAGTTGCATTTTACTTATGTGACATGAATTTCCTTTCCCTGTAAAATAATGACTCTCAATAGGAAAAGACTTCCTAACCCTAAAAATAACACAACTAAGTCAAAATTCAATAAACCGTGATGAACACTAATAGCTTTCATTTCTTTATTAATTTATGTACAATGAAAGGCATCCATTTAAATGGCATTTTGATTTGTATCTGTGCAATCTCAGCCACAATTAATATATAAATGACGGGGTGCTCCCTCCAGCAGCATATATACTAAAATCGTAGAGATACAGGGAAGATTAGCAAGACTACCGTGCAAGGATGATGCATATTCGTGATGTGTTCCATATTTTTAGTAACTCAGAAACAGAGAGTCAGATACTGCATGTTCCCATTAAACAATAGGTACACATGGACAGACAGAGTGAAAAATAGACATTGGAGACTCCAAAAGGTGGGAAGTTGGGAGGGGTGTGAGGGATGAGAAATAACCTCTTGGGTACAATTTACACCGTTCAGGTGATGGTTACCCTAAAAGCACAGGCTTCACCACTACGCAATCTATCCATGTGACTAAAATGCATTTGTACCCCCTAAATCCATAAAAATAAAAATAAAGGTGTAGATGATGGCACATTTCCACCATCGCAAGTTCATTTCACCCTGTCTCTAATGATGTCCATCCTCAACTCTGGGCAGCCCTTGCTCACTTTCTGTTTCTTTAGATTTGATATGCCTTTTCTAGAGTTTCACAGACATGAGCTGGAATGCGTAGGATGGACTCTTTTGTGTCGGGATTCTTTCTAATGCATCTGAGTTTCATCCCAATTCCTGTGTGTGGTGTACTGTTCCTTTTATTAACAATTAGTAACCTATTTGGTGCGTTTGCCATCATTTGTTTATCTAGGATAGAATGCTTTGGCAAACCTTTGGATGGTTGAATTTTTAAAAAAATTTCTCAAGTCTTTTGACTACGAGCTCTTCCTCCTACCAGGCAAGCTCTCTGATGGTCAATTATCAGAAAGGAGCAGGTAACTGACAGTGGAGTCTGCTTCTTCCGGGTAACCCAGCTTGGTTGCTTAGCAACAAACAGAAGAAGTGTATTAGTTTAGTGGATTCTGAACAAAAAGGTAATCATCTTTTATCCCCAGATAGATAGGAGACGATGTTATTCCAAGTGAAGTGGAGGAAAAATAAAAACCATAAAAATGGAAAGAAAACACATCGTGTAAATAAACACGATGAAACCTCACACCAAGTGTGCTGTGAAGACCAAGAGATCCTCTTTTAGATGAGATACCACGGTGTTAGGTGCTGCTGTGCAAAATAGTTTAAAATTTGCAAATAACTGATACCAGATATTAATAACTCATGACAGAGATAAAGAGAAACAGGTTAACCTTTATTAGCATGAATTCTGCAGAGGATCCATCTGAGATGAGGAAGAAACCTCGTCCCCTCTCCAGGCCCCTTCAGAATGGAAGGCAAGAACTCCGGTAGATGTTATGCTTCCTTTCGCCGAATTGAGTAATTGTTTTCCATAGTAAATGTGATTGACTTATGTTCGTTCACTGGATTCCTTAATCTCAAAAAGAACGGCATCCATTTTGCAGGCAATGACACTGACAGAAGTTTTTTTTTTTTTTTAACTTCCTTGGGAGTTTTGCCAACTTGCTACAGCCACTTCCTTCTCACCATCGACACTTCCTTCCCAGCACCCAACAATACCTTCTAGCAGAAATAGCTCTGCTAAGAATCGCTGATTTAATGAATAGACTATCCTTCAGCCATTGAATGCAAAGTGTTTAATAATCATTCAGAGATCGGGTTCACTTAGGTTTACAGGGTTGAAAGGGAGACAAAAACCCTTCACCACCACTTCTCAGCTAGTCCTGGAGCCATTCTCCACTTCCCTCCTGATGACAGGTTTCTGGGTTTAAATCATGCCCCCGGGGAATGGATGTGAAGCTGTGGTCCTGCAGTTTGCTGTCAGTGCCTGGGTATCCGCTAAAGACAGCTTTGCAGTTTCATTTATTGGAGGGGCAAAGTTGACTGCCAAATAATTGGGTTGAGACTCCCCGGACTCCTCCTTACTTTTCTTGGGATTGTAAGGATCACTTCTCCCCATAAACGTATTAAATTGCAGCCTTCCAGAGGAAAGAGATAGAGGAACACATCTTTCAGAGCTGCTGTTGGTGGTGGTGGTGGTTGTTGTTGTTTTATTTTCAGACTAGTTAAAAATGTTCTGGTCTTTTCTGGTTTTGAATTGTAAAAGACGTGCACTTGTCCCCTGCATTGTGTGTGTGAGAGAGCACACCAAGACAGAGGAACAGGAAGGCAGAGCCTGCAAAAGAGCTTGCAAAACCAAAACACATCCTGGGGCCCCACACAATTAATGAAAATCTTGCTGCTACGCAGCGCTGGCAAATGCAGCGGCCACTGTAGAGCCGAGGTATAAAAACTTTGAGCTGCTAAGTGCTTGCAGCGTTGTGCTCTCTGCTTGCGACATTTTGTGGCCGTGGTTTCTGCTCAGGGGAGATTTATCAGTTCAAAGAATAGACTCGATGGAAAAGTACGGCTTTGCACACAAACAGACTACTGTCCACAACCACCACGTTGGTGGCAGTTTACTGAAATTAATTCTCCTTTGAGTTAAAAGACTTAAGGCTCCCAAAGAATGTGTCCATGTCCCTATATTTTAAAATATACTAAAGAAGAGCCAAATCATGTACCACTTAATTTCTAACTTAGTGTTTCTGAGGGATAGAAAAAAAATAACTAAAAGCTTTGGACCAGAGAATTTTTTTTTTTTTTAATTCAGATTTGGGGTCGGCAGCAGCGCTGAGGTTTTGGTTGGATTCCATCTCATCCCTTCTTTCTCTGAGTTTTGTTTTCTTTTTTCCTGTCTGCTATAAGTTTCTGGTGAAGTGGCAAGAAACTAACAGTGATAAGAAAAAGTAAGAAACAGATTCGTGGCCGGGCGCGGTGGCTCAAGCCTGTAATCCCAGCACTTTGGGAGGCCGAGACGGGCGGATCACGAGGTCAGGAGATCGAGACCATCCTGGCTAACACGGTGAAACCCCGTCTCTACTAAAAAATACAAAAAAACTAGCCGGGCGAGGCGGCGGGCGTCTGTAGTCCCAGCTACTCGGGAGGCTGAGGCAGGAGAATGGCGTGAACCCGGGAGGCGGAGCTTGCAGTGAGCTGAGATCTGGCCACTGCACTCCAGCCTGGGTGACAGAGCAAGACTCCGTCTCA
The DNA here is from genome assembly GCF_008728515.1 of Papio anubis. Classification (NCBI taxonomy): domain Eukaryota; kingdom Metazoa; phylum Chordata; class Mammalia; order Primates; family Cercopithecidae; genus Papio; species Papio anubis. The sequence goes on from NC_044986.1 coordinate 118,723,615, forward strand.
AAAAAAAAAAAAAAAAAAAAAAAAAAAAGAAACAGATTCGTGTTGTAGTAATGACGGAAACTAAAAAGTCACTGCACAGCTGAGATATACGCCAATTATAACACAGAGAAATACGATGCCATGACATTCGTCAGGCTTGTTGATCACCAAATCGAGGTGGCAAATATTTTTTGAGCGTCTCCTATGCATAAGGCATCCTAGACGCCTATTCATGGACCTCAAGACATTTCTAGTAGAGATAACTTATTCTGAACGGCAATTCTCAAAAAACTTCAAGGATCCTCCAAGAAGAGTTATTGGAGTCAGAGGGTATCAGGGAACCAACAGGGCGTGAATGAGATGCTTGGGGAGTGGCTCAGGTCAGGGCCTGGGGATGACATGGGGTAGGAGAGCCATCCTTTTCAGAGAATCAACACAACAAGGTTTCATAATGGTTGTGAGAATTTCCTGCCACACTAGGAGGAGACCAGATGGGCCTATGGCTCTGCCATCATGGATCGTCTGGTCTGGGATGTAGATGAACTGTAGACATTGTTCATAATGGTTATGAAGACAGAGGTTGGGGGTTGAGGAAAGAGCATGGAGGTAAAACAAATGGTTGCAAGTAGAGAATGATATGGGAATGGAGCAGGCTATATGCAGGGAAGTGTTGGAACCTCACCCCACCTGTCCAGAGGGGAGTTGAGCGGTGAGTGGGTAAGGGGCCGATGAAGCCTGGTCAGGGTGTCCTTGTACACAGGGGCTGGGCTCTGACCAGGTGGAGTGAAAGTCAATAACCGCCATGTACTCAAAGCGTCAGCCTCGGCCAAGCCCTCCTAAAATGCTCAGACATTTCCAAAACATTTTCTGTGGGCTGCACAGGACTAGCTTCAAGTTCCCACAACCCCAACCACACTGGGGCAGAGCTATCTTCCCGGGCAGTCTGAGGCCTGAGACAGAAAGTGGCTTCTTGAGTACATAGATGGTTAAGGTCAGAGCCAGGACTCTCCAGCCCAGATATTTTAATTCTCTGACCACCCTGCCCGGCAGTCCCCACAGTCTCAGAACTTCTCACCATCCACAGAGAGTCAAAAGCACCTTCCAAAACCAACCCCGGGGCAGATCTGACTCTGGATTTGGCAAAACAAGCTTGGGATGTTGGGAAGGTCAAGGTTTCTCCACCTCGGCACTATGGGCGCTTGGGGCTGGATGAATCTCTATTGCAGGTGGCTTTTCTGCTATCCACTAGATGCCAGTGGCACACCCCTTCCTCCGAGTGGTGACAACCCAAATTATCTCCAGACATTGCCAACAATCTCCCAAGGAGGCAAAATCACCACTGCTGTGGTGCGTCTGTAAACATGGTGGTGTTGGTCCCCACCCTGTGTGACAGGTGTCCCCAAGGCCAGGATGAAGCTGCTGAGGCCAGGGTGAGCTAACAGGGGATGCAAAGAAGAAGCCTGAGTCTGGTACCACACAGGATAAGTAAGTCCAAAGAACAGGCTTTTTGTCCTGGTCCTGATGGCCGTGGAAAAAAAATCACTTGATCCGTCTCACCATGTGGTTCCTCATGTCTATTGCATTGAGATCACTTCTATTTTGTTGAGTGTTTGTAGAGATGGGGTCTTGCTCTGTTGCCTAGGCTGGTCTCAAACTTCTAGCCTTCAGTGATCCTCCCTCCTCAGCCTCCTAAAGTGCTGGGATTACAGGTGTGAGCCACAGAGCCTGCCTGAATTGAGATCAGTAATTTTTTATTTTTATTTTTTTTGAGATGGAGTTTTGCTCTTGTTGTCCAAGCTGGAGGGCAACGGCACCATCTCGGCTTACTGCAACCTCCGCCTCCCAGGCTCAAGGAATTCTGCTTCAGCCTCTTGAGTTGCTGGGATTACAGGTACACGCCACCACACCCGGCTAATTTTTTGTATTTTTAGCAGAAACAGGGTTTCACCGTGTTAGCCAGGATGGTCTCGATCTCCTGACCTCAGGTGATCCGCCCACCTCGGCCTCCCAAAGTGCTGGAATTACAGGCGTGAGCCACTGTGCCCCACGGAGATCAGTTTTAATTCTCACATTCCACTGCAGAGGTAAAATGGTCTTGGGCTGCAGTTCTCTGTTTCGAGGCACCAGACAGGCAAAAAGGCAGTCAAGTCCCTGGGACCAGTTGGCTAGAGAGCCAGGGTATGAGCCCAGAAGGAAGGAATAACAGCAGAGGTTGGAAAGTGAGCCCGTGAATGGGGCTCTGTATGTCAGAGCTTCCTGGCCTCTCTCTTCTCTTCTTCCTCTTCATCCCCTTTCCTTCCTTTTCCCTCTTCTTTCATTCATTAAGTGGCAAGACAACCAGCCAGCATCGCCGAGAGAAACAGGGAGACCATGACGATCCAGAAGGGTGCGGTGTCCTGTTTGTATTCCACGTAGTCAGTATGATTCAAAGATCCAAAAGTTTCACCCAGCATGTTGGAAAGGCACACATGAGTATACACACATGCATGCACATGCGTATATTTCTAGTAATTATCCACAGGAAGTAGTGAGTCCACAATGCCAAGAATTTCTCCTTTCAGTGGCTATTTGTGATGGGAAGCAACGTGCATTCCACTGCATTCTAGCATCAGATTATGGGAGGGGAATGTCATCATCGAAGGCATGTCCTCTTTCTTCTTAAGATTTCATTCAAATAGAAAGAGTTCTGCATCTGATAGTAAAAACAAACAAACAAACATACACTAAAAAACAGTGGACAGTTTCTTCGCCAATGAAAACGGCCCCCTATGAAGGCATAGGGGCCTATTTCAAATAAGGATTAGGAAAAATTCAACAAGGGAAATGATGCTTTAAGTATGTTAACTTGCAAAACGAAGAACCCTTTTTCTTCATTTCTAAGAGGAAGACAACTACTTTTGCTTTGATCAGAGTGCTGCCTGAGTGGCCAGAACTGACAAGGTTGGCAGAAGCGACGAGTTGAGAATTAAGGGCAGCGTCTGGGCCTGTGGGAGGTGCCATATGTGGGCTCACAACCACTGAACCTTGATCTCCTTTGCACACCTCCATGTAATTTATAAATCAGCAGTATTCACTCTGCCAAGAGGAAGTCTACAAAAAAGAGATGTGCTTGGCGCTCCTGGAAATGCTTTTACTTTGGGGAAAAAGCAGAGTGTACACTTTGAATGGAAATAAGCAGGCTGAAGCCACCGAGGGCATTTATATGCAGCACAGTGATGCAGACAGGAGAGCGGGGCCCTCCTTAAAGGCGCAGATCACTGAGAAGGCTCATCTCTCTCCTTGCTCAAGAGGCCTGACTAGGCTTGGGTCTTGTTTGATAACCAGGGCATAACATTTAAACATATTTATAAAAATTATTCCATAAAATCAATTCATAAAAACTTCTAACTCTGAAGCAAAGCGTTAAAATAGGTGCTGGGTTACCCGCAAGATTGTTGTCAGAATAAAATGAAAGGATCTAAAAAGTTAGCACACCAACTGAAGGCATTCTTACTAAGACATGCATTGTATGCTTGAATAGATAGAATTCAGAGTTAAATTCTAAACTTTGGCCATCTGGACACTGCCCATCAGGATCAGAGTGAGAGCCACAAGACCCCCCTCAATTGCGAAGCTGGTCCTCACCACCTCCTTCATGTTGGATTTTGATCCTTCTCGGTGTCTTCACTTTTTCTTGTTATTTCCAACATCACGTTTTCCAAATCTCAACTTCTTCCCTCACTGGCTGTGTGACCACGGGAAGTTACTAGACCTCTCTGAGCTTTTGTTTCCTCATCTGTAGAATAGGGTAACGGTATCTCCTTCAGTTACAGAACGCCCCACATCAGCTGGTTTGCAACATGCCCTTGATTTCCCTTGGTTTCTCTCTCGCCTTTTACTCCCATCCCCACCCTTTCCCATCCCGGGTCCCTGCTACATCTCATGACTGAAAAACTCCTGCAACCACAGGGCATCATTTTACTCCTCTCTCTAGCTCCTGTCTCTCTCTAGCTCCTCTCTCTAGCTCCTCTCTCTAGCTCCTCTCTCTCTCTCTAGATCCTCTCTCTAGCTCCTCTCTCTCTCTAGATCCTCTCTCTAGCTCCTCTCTCTCTCTAGATCCTCTCTCTAGCTCTTCTCTCTAGCTCCCCTCTCTCTCTAGCTCCTCTCTCTAGCTCCTCTCTCTCTCTAGATCCTCTCTAGATCCTCTCTCTAGCTCCTCTCTCTCTCTAGATCCTCTCTCTAGCTCCTCTCTCTCTCTAGATCCTCTCTCTAGCTCCTCTCTCTCTCTCTCTCTAGAGATTTTTGGTCACAAGACCAAAAAAATTATGGTCTTGTGACCAAAAAAATTATGATAAGACTAATCATGTGAATTAGAGGCTCTATGCAGTGTTCCATAGCCCACCGTTCAGACTCGCCAGGAATGTTTCTGAATAGGAACCCCACAATTCACCAGATGACAACACGTCACATCCAAATGACCCCTCTTCTTGCTTCACCACACCAACGAATGGGGTCGTATGAATTTGGAGAGCTAGAGTAGATTTTCTCTCATCACTGCCTCTCTGCAGTTTTATCCACAGGAAAAAGAGAAACAGTTGAGTCTTGGCTACATGAATTCATATCTCTTGTCTTATTTTTTTCCCTGGAATTTTATTTTGTTTTGTTTTGTTTTTCTTTTTCTTTTTTTTTTTTTTTGTTTTTGACAAGTCTCACTCTGTCACTCGGGCTGGAGTGCAGCGGCATGATCTTGGCTCACTGCAACTTCTACCTCCCAGGTTCAAGCAAATCTCGTGCCTCAGTCTCCTGAGTAGCTGGGATTACAGGCATGAGCCACCATGCCTGGCTAATTTTTGTATTTTACTAAAAATAGTAAAGAGAGGAGGTTTCGTCATGTGAGCCAGGCTGGTCTCGAACTCCTGACCTCAGGTGATCCAGCCGACTCGGCCTCCCAAAGTGTTGGGATTACAGGTGTGAGCCACCGTGCCTGGCCCTTGGTACTTTTAAATGACTTAAATAATACAGGCAAGTCTAACGCAGGATGGAAATAGTTTTAAAACGAATTTTATTCTGAGATAAAATGTCTGCTTTAGTTTTCTATAGGGAGAATGGTTTCATAATGGATAACTTTCAGTATCGCTGAAATTTAAAGGTGGCTTGGTGATGGATTTGTCTATTTTAGTATGTTGCTTTCTGTCTCTATTTTATGTCTTTTAAGTATTTGATTTCTAAGTGCTATGGTATTTCATTTCCTTTTTAATGTGTCTTCTTAAAAATGAAAGTTTATGATTACGTAATCTTAGGCAGATGAACTACTTTCTAGTTATGACATCAAAGGACTAAACTACGACAAAATATCTCAACACATGACTATACAAATATATTTTTAATGTCTATCAGATATTTCATATATAAAATTCAGAGGCACATAACTAGGTAGGAAAAGATAACTTTCAAGTCTGTGAGAATCAAGTTTCATATCCTGCCAGGCGGTAGGGGTACACATCTGCAGTCCCCGCTACTCAGGAGGCTGAGATGGAAGGATCGCTTGAGCCCAGGAGCTTGAATCTGGCCTGGACAGCATAATGAGACACTGTCTTAAAAAAAAAAACAAAAACAAAATCAAAAAAACCAAAAGCCAAAAGCAAAACCACAGAGAGAGAGAGAGAGAGAGAGAGGAGAGCGAACCCACAAATCAAAAAGATATAAATGATCATCTAAATAGAAGAAAATGAGTAAAAGACATGAATAAACATTTCATATTGGAAGAAAATGAACTCAGCAATAAGTATAGAAAAGTATGTGCAATTCCAGGAATCAAATAAATCTAAATTAATATGAGGAGACAACATTTTTAACTACTTTAATTGGCAGGATTGTTTCTTTCTTCAGTAGTCAACCTAATATTGGTAAGGAAGCAGAAAACAGAAATAGTCAGACATCCTGCTACTGGGAATGAAATGCACAAAGGTATTAATTTTTTTGACCCATAGTTTCTCATCCGATACAATCCCATTTGATTGCATATTTGACCTTAAGGAAATATTTACAAACATTTAGTTGGAATGATAGTTATTATAGTGTTCTTTATCAAATAGAATAGTTAAGAAATAGAAACATCTTCATATCTAACCAAAAAGGAATTGATTACATGAATTATGGTATATTTATACACTAGAAAACTAGGCAGCTATTAAAATAACTATGATTTTCTTAGTCAATGCTCTTCATGTGAAATTGACTTGAATGAGTAAAGTAAGTAAAAAGGCAAATTACCGAAAAGTCAAAACAAGCAAACTCATGAAGATGAAAAGTTCAGCCCGTCCATGTGGGGCGTGGAGCAGGTAGTAGTCCTGCCCACTGTCTCATCCATGGACCCCTGTGGCATTGTGTCCCTGCCTCTCTCAACAGGTCTACCCTAATTTTCTGCTTCTGTTTTCAGATTATCTTACTTGGCTTACTTATGCTGTCTCCACTCCCTCATAAATTCCCTTTGCATGGAGCACATGCTTTGGATTTTAGCAGTGCCTGCTCAACTGTGCAGCACAGAGGCCTTCATCATGGTCTAAGGGACTCAGTCTTACAGGTCTGTCTCAGTCAGTTCTGGCTGCTATAACAAAATACCATAAACTAAAAGCTTATAAACAGCAGAAATTTATCTCTGACAGTTCCGGAGGCTGCAAAGTCTAAGATCAAGGTGCCAGCAAACTCAGTGTCTAGTGAGGACCCACTTCCTGGTTAACAGGCAGCCGTCTTCTCACCATTTCCTCACATGGTGAAAGGGACAGGGAATCTCTTTGGGGCCTCTCTTATAAGGGCCCCGATCCCATTCATGAGGGCTCCACCCTCATGACCAAGTCACCTCCCAAAAGCCTCACCTCCTAATACCATCCCATTCAGGAAACAGGTTTCAACTTACCAATTTAGGGAAACACAAACAGTCCCTAGCAACAGCCCAATTCCAAATTACTGGGAGAGAGATTCTGATTGGCCCAATCTGAGTCTAATCCAGACCTGGTCCAATCACGGGTGTGGAGAAGGTATTCCAGGGGGGCGTAAGTGAAGAGATGTTCTGAACTGGGATCACATAGTGCGTAGGGTCAACTCTTCCAGTTAAATTCAGGGGAAAGGATAGAGTCTAGAGACGGATTTGGCATGTCTATCACACAGAAGAATATCAAACATCAGAAAAAAATACACTCTACTAAGTGACAAAAACGTTTGCACTAAATATAGTGTGATTCTGATTTTTTTAAAAGTATATATATATGTACACATATATATGCAGAGAATAAATTATTGGGATAATTCCTTGTCATGCACTTATGACAGACTTTTCTTTTCTTTTTTGAGACGGAGTCTCTCTCTGTGGGCCAGGCTGGAGTGCAGTGGCACGATCTCAGCTCACTTCAAGCTCTGCCTCCCAGGTTCAAGCGATTCTCCTGCCTCAGCCTCCCAAGTAGCTGGGATGCCACCAGTACATGCCACCATGCCTGGTTAATTTATTGTATTTTTAGTAGAGATGGATTTTCACCATGTTGGCCAGGCTGGTCTTGAACGCCTGACCTCAGGTGATCCGCCTGCCTTGGCCTCCTAAATTGCTGGGATTACAAGCATGAGCCACTGCACCCAGCCAGAAAGATTTTTCGTATTTATAATTTCTGTTTTCTAAATTTTCTGTAATAACCTGGCATGGTGTTTAAGTCATAAGAAAAAATGTACATTTTCATAACGAGAAAATAAGTACAGCAAGGGCACACACATTTCATTTTTAATTTTTTTATTTTAATTAAAAAAAAATTTTTTTTTTTTGGAGAGACAGGCTGGTCTGGAACTCCTGGCCTTAGTGTCTCAAAGTGCTAGGATTACAGACGTGAGCCACCGCACATTGTAAATTAAAAAGAAAAAAAAAGAAAGAGCATAGAATTCTAAATTAACCCTTATTGAAAGATAGTTATTCATAATAAAGGGACACGATTTATAGCGGGACGGATAACAATATCACAGTGGGTAATATTAGAGGTACCTGGAGGCAAGGAGTGCTTTTGCCTTAAAATTCATTGTGTTTCTATTTGGTGGATGGGAGCAGTGAGAGTTTAAGAATACATTTAATCTTTCGGAAAGCTATCACTACTGATACGAGTTTTTAAAACGTTTATATGCCTATTAAGGGTAGTAAGCCAAAAAGCACTGAGAAAATGTGATTTTAGAAGAAACAGAGAACTTGGGAAAATGCTGCAGCAGCTGGGACATGACCCTTAGTCTTAGGAACTAGCTGTGCTATCTGAAAAAACTTTCCCTTTTAGCTCCTTCCCTGTTTGCTCTTGAGCCTATGAGTGTCTGTGCTGCCCTAAACATCTGCTTCCCAAGAGCTCCTTGCATTTCTTCCAACACACATTTCAGTTGGCCAGCAAGAATGGCCTTGCATGATGAGAAATGAAATTCTCATAATTTTACCACAAAATGAAATTTCAAGAGATGCCAAAATCTCCCACTTCCACTCCATTTGTTCTGGAAAAGAAATATCCATTACAGATTTATTTTTCGGAGACAGTCATGTCCAGAGGCCGGTATTTAAAACGCAGACATCCCTGTGCATGAAGCCATGCAACCATAAACACTTCAGTTTCATGCTTTGGTCAGGGTGCGCTCTGCAGTCCCCTTGCTGGAGGGAAGGAGGGAGACTGGTGGCCTTTAGAAGGAAAGAATGCAAGGGCTGAATGGTTGCTAGGCCGCCCCTGGGAAGAAACAGCTGGGATCAGCAGGAAGGCACCAGACGCTTGGCAGGAAACGACTGGCGAGAGATCCCGGAGCAAAGGCTCAGGGGCAGAATAGCGGAAGTGTTGATTCGGTGCGGGGCTGGTCCTGGCTGTCCCCAAGAGGTGCCCCCTATCTTTCCATGGACTCTCTGCAGTTTCTGACTACCCCACTTCATGTAAATCCTGAGCATCTGGTGACTTGGAGTGCTGTCCTCACCGTGGGGTGGACCGGGATGGGGCGGGGGGAGGGCAACCCATGGGCTCCTTGGCTGCCTCCGGCATCTCCCTGGCCCAGCGCCAGTTGTTCCTGCCAAGAGTCATAAATCAGCAGTTGTAACCTGTTGCATTGAAGGTAGAATCCACAGTTGTTTTTCCTGCAGCCCCCAGCTGGGCTCTTGGTTAATGAGGCTCAGAGGAGCCTGTGATGGTGTTTGCCGAAACGCGTCACCAGAACACACCGTTCTGATTTGGCTGCATCTGAGATTTTACGTTTGAATGTTTTGCCGCCTAGCTTAAGCCAACAGTATTTAAAATATTCTTCTTTAACTTGCATCTGCAATGAATGCATGGTAATATTTCTGCAACCAAGTCTGGTAAGAGTTGTTCCACGTTCCATTCAGGCGCAGGTCTTTCAGTCTAGTCCAGGGTGGACAGATTAGGGAGGCAGGGTAGAATACACGGACAGTGGCAGAAGTGGGGACAACAGAGAAACCACAGAAGAAACGCCATCATCTAAAGGAGGTGACTGCCTGAGGTCAGGAGTTCGAGACCAGCCTGGCCAAAATGATGAAACTCCGTTTCTACTAAAAATACAAAAATTAGCCGGATGTGGTGGCACATGCCTGCAATCCTACCTACTGGAGAGGCTGAGACAGGAGAATCACTTGAACCCTGGAAGTGGAGGTTGCAGTGAGCCGAGATCATGCCGCTGCTCTCCAGCCTGGGTGACAGAGCGAGACTCCATCTCAAAAAAATAAAAAATAAGAACAAAAAATAAAAAAGGTGACTGGAGGGTCCCTGTGAGTGAGGCTGGGACCCGGGAGAGTAGAACTCAGTTCTTGGAGAATGAAGACTCACGGGAGGAACTCAGTAGGCAGAGGCCTCAGTGCGCTGCTGGGACTCTCAAACCGCGTTCTACTAGAGCCATCTGTCCTGGAGGGGAAGAGCAGTCCATTCAGATAATTAGAGATGTCCTGGGCTCATCGGGACCACTCAGCTGTTGCCTGTCCGAAGAGTATTTAGAAGAACTTGCAGTGAAATTTCCAAATAGAATAGGAAGGGGGGCGGTATTTAATTATCCATCCCTTTGGGATATTGGAAAAATGCCCTCAGGTTATCCATTACCCTCTGCAAATCAGGACAGACTAGAATTCCATGATAATAAACAAGGCCCCAGATCTCATTGGTTTAAAACAGCCAACGGGCTGGGCGCAGTGGCTCATGCCTGTAATCCCAGCACTTTGGGAGGCCAAGGTAGGCGGATCACCTAGGTCAGGAGTTCCAGACCAGACTGACCAACATGGTGAAACCCCATCTCTACTAAAAATAAAAATAAAAATAAAAAAATTAGCCAGGTGTGGTGCCAGACACCTGTAGTCCCAGCTACTCGGGAGGCTGAGGCAGGAGAATCACTTGAACCAGGGAGGCGGAGGTTGCAGTGAGCTGAGATCATGCCGTTGCGCTCCAGCCTGGGTGACAAGAGTGAAACTCCGTCCCAAAAAAAAAAACAAAAACAAAAATTAAAAAATTAACACAGCAAATGTCTGTTTCTCATTCATGCCACTTGGCCATCATAGGTTAGCCGGTGTGTGCTCTGGTGGGGCACCAAGGTCCTCCCCATTTCTCCCTACCCCCAGCTCCTGGCAACTACTAACCTACCTTCTGTCTCTATGAATTTGCCTATTCTGGACATTGCATAAAATGGAATCATACAATATGTGGCTTTTTGTGCCTGGCTCCTTTCCCTGAGCAGGATGTTTTCAAGGTTCATTCATGTCATAACATGTCTCAATATTTCATTCCTTTTTGATGACTGAATAATATTCCATTGTTTGAATATATCACATTTTGTTTATCCATTCATCATTTAATGGACATTTGAATTATTTCCACCTTTTTTTTGTCTATTATGAATAATGCTGCTGTGAGCAGCTTTTATGGCATTCCATAGGTTTTTATATGTTGTATTTTCATTTTCATTCATCTCTAAGTATTTTCAAATTTCCCGTGTGATTTTTTTTCTTTGATTCATTGGTTATTAGGAATGTATTGCTTAATTCTTATTTGTGATTTTCTCAACTCTCTATTGATTTTGAATTTAATGCGAAACTTTCCACAGTTGTTGATTTTGCATAAACCTACCAAGAAGTTGACATTGTGGACAATTCAATGTGACCCCCATATTGACCATTGATAGTCTCTAAGTGCTTTATGAACTTGCAGACTTGTGTTTTATTCTTCTTTCTTTTCTTTCTTTCTTTTCTTTTCTTTTTTTTTAAGAAACATGATGCAGATACATGTGTGGGCTTATTAGTTCCTTATTTGTGTTAGAATAATGACCAACCCCAAAAGATGTCCATATCCCAGGGTCTGGAACCTGTGAATCTGTTACCTTATATAGCAAGAGGACTTTGCAGATATGATTGAGTTAAGGGACTTGGTCTAGGGAGGTTGTCCCAGATTATTCAGTGGGACCCAGTGTAATCACAAGGGTCCTGATAAGAGAATGGCAGAAGAGTCAGGGTGAGAAAGGAGATGCAACAACAAAATCAGAGGTTGTAGTGATGAGCTTTGAGGATGGAGGAGGGGGCCACCAGCTAATGAATGTAGGCGACCTTTAGAAGCTGCAAAAGGTAAAGAAATAGCTTCTCCATTAGAGCCTCAAGAAGGAATGAAGCTCTGCCAACACTTTGATTTTAGCCCCAACTTCTGATCTTCAAAATTGTACGTAAATAAATTTGTGTTATTTTAAAAGCCACTAAATTTTTGGTGATTTGTCACAGTGACAATAGAAAACAAATACACCAAGGAATGGATGATTTCATCATTTTACAGTTTTTTTAAATATATATATAATTCTGGCAGTTTGGCAAAAGAGAGTAAGGGCTAAACACCTGGCTTATGGAGTCAGATGACCTGAATCCAAACTCTGGTGAGAAGCTCTATGAATTGGGCATATTACTTAGCTTGCTTGGGTTTCAATGTACATTTTTGGAAAAATGAATCCATCTCATAAGATTGTTGTAAGGATTAAATGAGTTAATACTGTTACAACAGTCTCTGACTTACAGTAAACACTCAACGAATTTTAGTTGATTTATATAATATGTTGTTGCACATTTCAGCAAATACTAGAGCTGGGAAGCAGAATTGTGTTGAGAATGCTGCATAGCTGTGTCCGGATTGTTGCTGTCACAGCCATATTAATTGCTTACAAATCAGAGAAGGAGCATTCTGGGCAGCACGTGGTCCCAGGCTGTAGGTGTCTGCAGCGCTCAGGAAAAGCCCCGATGCTCCCCAGCGGCTGCACCTGCTCCCTCGGGAAGGAGTCTCTTTTTTTGTTCCTCTTTCAGTTTCTGAAGAGAACAGAACATTTGTGCCATCTGGTTTGGGTCGTTATTTAAACCCAGTTTCATTTCTGTTTATAAAGGTATTAAACGCTCCAGGCTATATTTGAAACAGTTTCAGGATCAGCATGACTTGTACTGTTTCTGGCTTACCCCGAGAGGTTGCTGTTCTCAGTGACTATCTAAGCTGAAGCACATGTAGGATTTGAAGAGACTGATTCAGGCTTTGTGAGTGGCTGCGACCACGCTCTATGTGTGTGTGTGTGGACACCGCCTAAGTGTGTTCATTTCAGCTGCAGCAAGAGTTGTGTTACAAGGATAGCATAGGCAGCCCTGAGTATTTCAAGAGTGATGCATGAAGTGTGAAACAGATCTTTAACGCTGTGTGAAGCAGGCTCTTTTAAGGTCAACCAGACTGTTTCTGGGGCAAAAGAAACTATTGCCGAACCCTTCAGGTCATGGAGACCTAAGTTTTTGTATCTTTCTCACAGTTTTACAGTTTTAGCACCTACATTTAGGTCTTTGATCCCTTTTGTGTTCATTTTTATGGATAGTGAGAAGTAGGGGTTCAAATCCATTTTTTTTTTTTTTTGCATCTAGATATTCAGTTGTCCCAGAATCATTTGTTGAAAAAGCTCTTCTTTCCCCCATTGAATTGTCTTAGCACATTTTTCAGACATTACCCAACCACAAATGTAAGGATTTATTTTTGGACACTCAGTTCTATTTAACTGATCTAAACCTCTATCCTTATGGAAGTACCACTCTGTCTTGATTATTGTAGCTTTGTAGCAAGTTTTAAAATTGGGAAGTGTGAGTCTTCCCACTTTGTTCTTCTTCTTTCAAAGTTGTTTTAGTTATTTTGGGCCCTTTGCATTTCTATGTGAATGTTGGGATCAGCTTGTCCGTTTTTGCAAAAAGGGGGAAAAAAGGGCAGTTGGGATCTTAATAAAGATTGTGTTGAAGACTTAGGGAATATTGCTATTATCACAGTATTAATTCTTCTGGTCCATGAATGCAGGATTTCTTTCCACTTATTTAGGTCATCTTTAATATATCTGAACACTGTTCTGCAGTTTTTAGTGCACAGTTTTATATTTCTTTTGTTAAATTATCCTAAGTATATTTTATGCTACTGTAAATGGAATTGTTTTCTTATTTTAATTTTCAGATGAAAATAAGAAAATGATCGGTCATCATCTTCAGTCATCATCTTGGATAGTGGGATTATGCTTGACTTTCCTAAGTTTTCTTTTTAAATCTGCATTCTTCTTCTTTTTTCTTTTTTCTTTTGAGATGGAGTCTTACCCTGTCGCCCAGACTGGAGTTCATTGCTAGTGTATAGAAATACACTTGATTTTTGTATATTGATTCTGTACCCTATGACCTTGCTAAATTCATTTGTTAGCTTTCTGTGGATTCTTCAGGATTTTCTGTATTCAAGTTCATGTCACCTGTGAATAGATTATTTTACTTCCTTTTCAATCTGGATGCCTTTTCTTTCTTTTCCTTGCCTAATTACCCTGGCCAAACCCTCCAATGTAAGGAGAAGTCATGAGAGCAGATATCCTCATCTGGTTCCTGATGTTAGGGGGAAGTATTTCATCTTTTACCTTTAACGATGTTAGTTGTGAGTTTTTGCTTGATGCCTTTAACTGTATCAGGTTGTGGAAATTCCCTTGTATCCCCAGTCTGTTGAGTGTTTTTATCATGAAAGGGTGTTGGATTTTGTCAAATGCTTTTTTCTGCATCTCTTGAAATGGTCATGTGGTTTTTGTCCTTTATTAATATACAGATAGGTATATTACCTTGATTAATTTTCATATTCAAACCAGCCTAGCGTTCCTCCTGAGAACTTCCATGTCTCATGTACAACTTTCATTTTACAATGACCCCCTCTTGCTGTTGGGGCCACACCACCTTACGACTTGCCCAGTTCAGGATAGCAATTCTGACTGCATAATCGCTTGATATGTCTTGACCAGATGCTTGGTTTTGACCAGAGCTCAGTGGCATACCTGGGGTGCTTTGTGAATGATGTGTGGTTCTTTGTGGGAGCTTGCATGGCCTTGTTGTAGAACTCTAAGGGTTTTCATAGTGACTCTCCTATAGGGGCTTGTCAGAAAGTCCATATGGTTCCTTTTTCTACCACAGATAACTCTAGGACTGTGAGAGCTGCTAGGTATTGGGGGGCAGGCATCGGGCTGTTTGTACGGCAGCCTGGACTTGCTACAGAATCCATTAACTAACTGCTCACCCCAGTCAGAGCCATCAGCCTTTCGTGTCTCTAGATACATAGATTCAAGCAGTATGACACGTGTGGAATATGCTGCTTTCCACAGACCTGTCAAGCATTGTGCTTTGTTTTAATGATACAATGTACAAAATGCGTATTTTGTTCTTCATTTTTGAGAGGATGCTGTAGTATGCCTCAGACCACTGGATTTCTAAAAACTCCCCAAATGAAGCAGGTACCTGAGTCTTTTAAGGGTTTGTCTCACATTTCCTGTAATGTAAGTTTCTCACTAAAGGACTCAGATCACTTACCACTGCTTTCTCATTAGGTCCAATTAGCATAGTGTCACCAATCTATGGATCCATGCGATTGATTATCTGTGGAATATCCGGATGATCCAGGACCCTTCAGATTATATTACAATGGAGAACAAGAAAATTAACCAAAACCTGGGCAAGACTGCAAATGTGTGCTACTATCCATCCCATATGAATGTGAACTTTGGATTCCCTTTATTGATGGGTATGAAAAGGAGTATGTCGGTCATATGTATAGCTGTGTACCACATGCCCAGGACTGTGTAATCTGCTGTAATAAACATACCACATCTGGCATAGCAGCTACCATTGAAGTTACAACCTGGTTAAGTTTGTGGGGAGAACCCACTGACAGCTCCCTTTATCCATCTGGCTTTTGCAGAGGTCTGACTGGTGGATTAGACGGGAATGTGTTAGAAACCACTGATGTTGCACCATCCCCCTCCCCGCATCTTGAGGATGGCACTAATCCATGCCATTCCCCCGGGACATGTTTGGATTCTAGGAGTGCTGGTCATGCACCCTTAGTATTCTCCTTCTCATCTAAAAATATACCCCCTGAGAATCTGAGCAGAACCAGGCATTCTGTCTTCCACGATAGACGCTGCAGACACTTTCCCCTTTTCCTTTTCGTAGAGATCATGTGTGATTTTGACAGCACGTTGCCTTTTTAAATAGCACCAGCTTCGGTCATCATCTCAGATAGTGGGATCATGCTTGACTTTCCTTTAAGTTTTCTTTTTAAATCTGCATTTTTTTTTTTTTTTTGAGATAGAGTCTTGCTCTGTTGCCCAGGCTGGCATGCAATGGCACGATCTCGGCTCACTGTAACCTCCGCCTCCCAGATTCAAGTGATTCTCCTGCCTCAGCCTCCTGAGTAGCTGGAATTACAGGCACCCACCGTGCCTGGATAATCTTTGTGTTTTTAGTAGAGATGGGTTTCACCATGTTGGCCCAGACTGGTCTCGAACTTCTGACCTCAGGTGATACACCTGCCTTGGCCTCCCAAAGTGTTGGAATGACAGGTGTGAACCACCACGCCCACCCTAAATCTGCATTCTCAATATACTGTCTGAACACACCTAGCCAGGTTCAATATTGGCTTTATTATTTTGATGACATAGCCCCATTCTGGGAAGTTTCTTGTTATTTCAACCTCATCCCAGTGGTTCTTTAATGGTCAGAAAATATGATAAGATAAAAATATGAAAAACATCATAAAATAAAAACTCATTTGTTCTATGTAAGTAATACATTTAAAATCTGTATTAAAAAAAATTCTGTATTAAGGCAATAAACATGTGTGTGTTGGGCTATGCCAGGCCTGCCACATACCTGATGACATAGTGTTGACTAGGCAGGCACCTGTGGCATAGTCAGGACTTGCCTGATGGCAGTGCCCTTTGGATTCTATCTCCTAAGCCTTTGCCCTGATTGTTTGCCCAAGTGGTGGTAAAATTAAGTGAAAGCAACATGAATTTGTCTAGGCTTTCTTCTTGCCAGTCTTCAAAACCTGGACCAGTCTTTATTGGACTGGCTTAGCTCAATAGAAAAAGATTCTCGACTTCACAGATAGAAATGGAAATTTAAAAAAAAAATGAGATACCTATTTATGCCCATCAGACTGGCAATAATTTAAAAGTCTGTTAATACCTACTGTTGTCAGGGAATTAGGAGAACACTTATATGCTACTGCTCTTCAGAGAGCAATTGAAACACCTATTCAAGTTAGAGACCTACATACCCTGCAAACTGAGTGCTCCATTCCCAGGTGCATGTTCTAGCTAAACCTTCACATTTAGACCAGACAATATGTACAAGAATTTTTATAGCAGCAGGACTTTTTTTTTTTGAATAATGATAAATTGGAGAAAAAAAAAACACACAAAAAACACCTTGGAAATCTGTTAACCTGTTCGTGTAAGAAAGTGAATTAACTATAACTACATGTATCAATATGGAAAGGCCTCAAAATCATAATGTTGGATAAAAAAAGAAAGACTCAGAGAACTTTATTCCTTCCCTGTAACAACTTGCCACACATTTGGTGGCTTAAAATAACGAATTCATTCTCTCACAGTTCTGGAGGCCGGAGTCGGAAATCACTTTCACTGGGCACACACGGAGGTGTTCGAAGGGCTGCCCATGCCAGAGGCTCTTAGGGAGAATCTCTTCCTTGTCTGTTCCAGCTCTGCCTCCTCCTCTGCTGTGTGAGTAAAACCTCCCTCTGTCTCTTTGATAAGGATAAGGTGTATTTAGTGTCTAGTAGGACAATTCAGGAAATTCTTCCCATCTCAAGATCCCTAACTTGACCCCTTCTGCAAAGACCTGCTTCGCTCCCATCTGCAAAGACCATTTCTAGGTTCCAGGGATAAACTCTGATACCTGTGGGTGGCTGTTATTCAGTTACTGACAGTGTGACATGATGAAAATGAAGTGTTAAAACATGGACTGCAATATTGCTTATTCCAGTAAATGGTGAGTGGTCCATCCTTCTCCAAGCCCTTTCTCTTCTTCTTCTCATGGTCTCTGGCATCTGGGAGAGTCCATGTGGCCTGGGTTAGGCTAACACATACCGGCAGAAGTGATGCGTGCAACTTCCGACAACCTAGGTGCACCTGTCTCGCTCTCCCTGGGAGCAGATCCATCCTCAAACCTGCAGACAAGGATAACGCTGTAGTGGGTACTGAGAAAAAAAAGAAAGAAGGAAACTAAAGGAATTTTGGAGCAGAAATACATTTCTATCTTATTCAAGCTGGTATATTTTGAGCTTCTGTTGCTACAACAGTTTCATCTTTATCCTAACGAATACCCATACATGTATTAGTAGAAATACAAAGGTGTCCAGGGAATAACGTCAGACTGAGGAGAATGGGGCTTGAGGGAAGACAGGTGGCAAGAGGATGTGTAAGGAATACGCAGTCATATCTGCAAAATGTTTTTGTTGTTAAGTTCAGTGGCAAACTAATGGATGTTCCTTATATTATTCCCTATGCTTTTTTCAATGTCTGATTTATTTTGCTTTAAAACTCTATACTAATGGTGGATGAGAAAATAAATGTTATAGAAGGGATAAATGATAACAAATTATTTGGATAAATTGTCACAGATGAAAGGCTATTTGACTGCACTGAGCTTTTTCTGGAACACTACTTGCTTCACAGGATGATGATAATGAATCGTGTGTATTAGATTTTTCCCAGGGGATCAAGGGTGAGAATTTGCCCTGCGGGGAATAATGTGCTCTAAATCCATATATTTCCTACACTTTTAGATACAAAGACCTTCAGGCAAAGAAACACCTCTGACATCAAGATCAGGAAGTCACAGAGAGTACTTGGGTACACATTTAGAAGTTTCAAGGATTTTCTGTTCATTTATTAAAGCTTAACGTTTGCTGTACAAGTTTGCAACAGGCCAAGGTTAAGTGAAGAATGAAAATAATGTTTAACTCCATTACAAACGAGGAGGCTTTTGATACAGACTTCATAATGTTCTTTGAGGGAACAAGCATATGAGGTTTGTACATTGAATGGATGTTCTAGATTCAGCAAAATATCCTCTACCCAGTCTCCTGCAGAGAGCGTGGGTGAAATAGAAATGTATTTCTGGATAGAAAGAGCAATGTATTGCGTGCATTCTCAGGAAGTCTAGCTGAAGAAAACCTTAAGATTTCTGGTTGTTGCTATACCCTAGACACCAACATGAATGCTTAGCATAAAAGTAAAGGTACCTCAAGGCCCAAGATTAAAAATTCCATTGGGCATAACTCAGTGCTCTGAAAATCTAGATTTCTCTAATACCAGAGGGTAAGAGCCAAGGAGGAGCTCGTCCTGCCCATCCCTGCCTTCCTCTATCCCTGGCACTCACACTGCAAGTTTGCTCTACTCTTAAACAAAAACACCTATGTTTCAAAATTTTTATTTTAAGTTCTGGGGTACATGTGTAGGACATGCAGTTTTGTTACATAGGTAAACGTGTGTCATGGTGGTTTGCTGCACCCATCAACCCGTCACCTAGGTATTAAACTGCACATGCAATAGCTATTTGTCCTAATGCTCTCCCTCCTGCCAACCCCCACTCCCTGACAGGTCCCACTGTGTGATGTTCCCCTCCCTGTGTCCATGTGTTCTCATTGTTCAGCTCCCACTTATGAGTGAGAACATGCCGTGTTTGGTTTTCTGTTCCTGCGTTAGTTTGCTGAAGGTGATGTCTTCCAGCTCCATTCATGTTCCTGCAAAGGACATGATCTCATTCTTTTTTATGGCTGCATAGTATTCCACGGTGTATATGCATCACATTTTCTTTATCCAGTCTATCACTGATGGGCATTTGGGTTGGTTCCATGTCTTTGCTATTGTGAAGAGTGCTGCAATGAACATACGCCTATTTTGTTTTCAACCTGCATTATTTATAGTCTTGTTTTCAGCATTTTGGTAGGCAGTGCCTGGTCTGCTCCTCTCCTCCCTTCTCTGAGTTGCCCTTTTCCTCAATTCTCTTTTACCAACCTTTCCTTTCGCCATCCCCTCTACTCTCCTTTTCTCTACACTTCCCCTGCTTTTTCTCTTGGCCTTGACTTCTGAATCCTATGACAATGCCGTGGAGAGTTTGGTGGAGAGAGGGGATCTACAAGTGGAAATGAGACACTGGAGAATAATCACAAGAAATGAAACAAATCTTCCGAACTCTCCCCAGCTGTGAGCCCCACACCATGGTTTCCACATGAGCATTCTCCCCACTTTCGGCTGCCTCCCTGACACGTTCCCTAGGAGACTTTTTCCAAATCAAGGCTGCAGCTTCCAAAGTATTGAAGTACAAACCCAGCCCACTTCCAATAGATCATCCTCTACAGAAAATTGGTTTGTATCAGAATGTCCTTGGAATTCCTGTAATGCTTGTCTCCAGAGTCACTTAGCCAACAATTTGGCTGTTTTTATTTTTTATTTTTCTGATACTCTGGTTGCATAAAGTTAAACAGGTCAAAATGTAATTTCTTTATATGAACAAGATATTCTATACTCTGATGAATAACTTGGTTTTATGTGAGCACTTAATTCCCAGTCCAGTGCTAAGTGTGTATCTCAGTTTTAACTTCTAAGGCAAACAGTGCAAGCCATCATCTTTTGAGTGGAAAGGAGGAAAAATATTTTAATGAATTAGTTCTTGTTCGGGCGCAGTGGCTCACTCCTGTAATCCCAGCAGTTTTGGAGTCCGAGGCAGGAGGATCGCTTAAGCTCAGGAGTTAAAGATCAGTCTGGGAAACATGATGAAACCCTGTCTCTACACAAAAATTTAAAAATTAGCCAGGGAGGGGGATTGATTGTGTGCATTTGCAGCTGAGCTGCAATGAGTCCCAGCTTCTCAGGAGGCTGAGGTGGGAAGATCGTTTGAGCCTGGGAGGGTGAGGCTGCAGTGACTTAGGATTCTGCTACTGCACTCCAGTCTGGGCAATAGAGTGAGGCTCTCCAAAAAAAAAAAAAAAAAGAAAGAAAGAATAAATAATGAATGAGTTCTTGAAAAGAGAGATGTAGCTGGACATGGTGGCTCACATGCTTGTAATCCCAGCACTTTGGGAGGATAACACGTGTGCATCACCTGAGGTCAGGCATGGTAGTGGGTGCCTGTAATCCCAGCTACTTGAGAGGCTGAGACAGGAGAATTGCTTGAACCCAGGAGGCCGAGGTTGCAGTGAGCTGAGATTGCACCACTGCACTCCAGCCTGGGTTACAAGAGCAAAACTCTGTCAAAAAGAAAGAAAGACGAAAGAGAGAGAGAGAGAGAGAGGAAGGAAGGAAGGAAGGGAGGGAGGGAGGGAGAGGGAGGGAGAGAGAGAGAGAGGAAGGAAGGAAGGAAGGGAGGGAGGGAGGGAGGGAGAGGGAGGGAGAGGGGGAGAGAGAGAAAGAGCGAGAAAGAGAGAGAGAGAGAGAGAGAAAGAAGGAAAGAAAGAAAGAAAACAAAGAGGGAAAGAAAGAAGGAAAGAAAGAAAGAAAGAAAGAAAGAAAGAAAGAAAGAAAGAAAGAAAGAAAGAAAGAGATGTGAAGAATATGTTTGAGAATTTCTCATACATTCACGTCTGAAGGGAATCATTTTATTCATCCCTCTTTCATGGATGAAGATATTGAGGCCTAGGGGTGGTAAAATTTGCCCAGAGTAGCCTGTGAGTCTGTGGGATGTTCTGCCCCCATATGGAGAGGAGGAGACACGCATAGCCCTCTCCACCACAAGCGGGATTCCAGACACTGATCCTGCCTCCACCACCCCAGTCTTCTGTCTGTCCCTCCTAGCATGGCAGTAATGTCCCCTGGAAAAATTTCCGTGAAAATCCCCTAAACCCAGCTTGTCTAACCTGTGACCCACGGGCCACGTGCAGCCCAGGATGGCTTTGAGTGCAGCTGAACACGAATTTGTAAACTTTCCTAAAACATGAATTTTTGGGCATTTACTTTTTCTCATCGGCTTTCATTAGTGTTAGTGTATTTTGTGTGTGACCCTAGACTATTCTTCTTCTCTCAATATGGCCAGGGAAGCCAAAAGACTGGACACCCCCACCCTAACCTCACAAAGTACCGGGGCACCCGTACTTAGTGCCTTCTCATGCCTGTGGCCCACGTGGTACTTCGGGGCTGTTTACTTGCCAGCCTTACACTCTGAACTGTGAATTCTTTGTGGACAGGAATTTTCTTTTTCTTGAATTGCATGATGCAGGGCTCCCCATAGGGCCTGGCACCTCACAGATGCTGACCATGTATTTGTTGAAGGCTTGGATCCAGGTTCTCTGACCTCCCAGAGCAGGGCCCTTGCCTTTATGCCAGGACCCTCTAAGACCTGACAGTGCCCTTTTATTAAAGACAGTGCTTTCTTTCTCCTGGGTGGTTCGCAGGCAAAGAGATTGGTTGTCTGTTTTAAAGCTCTAGCCTTGCCTCAGTGGAGATAAAAACTCCACTGTGACTCTGCTGATGCTCTGAGCAGCTTAGAGAATGTCAGAACCTCAGGCAGAGGGCTCGGGGCAGCTCAGTGTTACATGGTGTTCACATACTACATACTACATACTACATGCTACATATTCCATGCTACTACCAAGAGCCACTGCCTCCAGAAACTCTTGCTGAGATACTCAGATGTAACTTTTTCCGTTACTCTTTGTGCAGAAGCAGACCATAAATAACTTAAAAATGTTATTCTAGGCCAGGCATGGTAGTTCACGCCTGTAATGCCAGCACTTCGGGAGGCCAAGGCAGGCGGATCAACTGAGGTCAGGAATACGAGACCAGCCTGGACAACATGATGAAACCCCGTCTCTACTAAAAATACAAAATTACCCAGGAGTGGTGGTGGGCTCTTATAATCCCAGCTACCTGGGAGGCTGAGGCAGGAGAATCACTTGAACCTGGGAGGTGGAGGTTGCAGTGAGCTAAGACGGCACCATTGCACTCCAGCCTGGGCAACAAGAGTGAAACTCTGTCTCACAAAAAAAAAAAATTATATCTATCTATATATGTATATAATTCTACTTGGTAGAACACTGGAAATCGTCTGCTATTTTCTGGCATTTTATCTATGTCAGCTACTTATCCTAAATTGTGATGTCAATGGACTAATTTTTGATGAAATTTATATATTTATTTTTTATGAGACAGAGTCTTGCTCTGTCGCTGAGGCTGGAGTGCAGTGGCGTGATCTCGGCTCACTGCAACCTCTGCCTCTCAGGTTCAAGCAATTCTCCTGCCTCAGCCTCCTGAGTAGCTGGGACTACAGGCACGTGCCACCATGCCCAACTAATTTTTGTGTTTTTAGTAGAGACGGGGTTTCACCATGTTGGCCAGGATGATCTAGATCTCTTGACCTTGTGATCTACCTGCCTCGGCCTCCCAAAGTGCTGGGATTACAGGAGTGAGCCACTGCGCCTGGCTGGTGAAATGTATTATTAAAGTGGCTTCTCCCTTATCCTTCCTAGTCTTTAAATGTCTCTGTGTAATATTTTACTGTGTTTAGGTTTCTCAAAACATTTTAGAACCTGAAAATTCCTCTGCAATTATCTAAGCTTCCTGTATGCAGGAGGAAACTGAGGCACAGGACCCTTCAGGGTCGGCTGCGTCTCTGCCCACCGGCCTTGCCTGCCTGCTGCCTCTTGCCTCTGCTCTCCCCAGCACCCACACTGCTGGCGATGTGTCACTCAGCCTGGGACTCTGCATTCTAATTATTGCAAATTAGTAATCCACACGGAATGCCACACCTAACTATATCGATGTTATCAATGTGTTCTATGTGTAATTATTAAGAACGTCTCTTTTTTCCTTCCTTCCTTCCCTCCTTCCTTCCTTCCTTCCTTCCTTCCTTCCTTCCTTCCTTCCTTCCTTCCTTCCTTTCTTCTTGCTTCCTCCCTTCCTCCCTTCTTCCCTCCCTTCCCTCCCCTCCCTCCCTCCCTTTCTTCTTTCCTTTTTGAGACTGGGTCTCTGTCTGTCACCCGGGCTGGAGTGCAATAGCGTGCTCATAACCCACTGTAACCTCGAGCTCTTGGGCTCAAGTGATTCTCCCACCTTGGCCTCCTGAGTAGCCGGGACTACAGGTGTGCACCACCATACTTGGCTAATATTTTTTACTTTGTGGTAGAGACAGAGTCTCACCATGTTGCCCAGTAGGTTCTTGAACTGCTGGGCTCAAGTGAGCCTCTCATCTCGGCCTCCTAAAGTGCTAGGTTTACAGGCATGAGGCACCACACTTAGCCAGAATATATTGTTTTCTGACTGGCTTAGGTAAGAGAGTAATTACTTTTTTTGTTGTTTGTTTCTTCAGGGCTGTGGTACTGGGCTGCCTTTATTCCAAAAACAATAAAAAGGCAACTATGACGATACAGCAATTGATGGCTCATTCTCTTCAATTTAATCCACTGTGAATGAGTCTCCGCTACGTTCCAGATGCTGTGATGGCTCCCTAGGGCTACAGAAGTGGCTGGAAGTGGATTTTATTGTTGACAAAGCGGCTAATAAGCTCTCTTTGCCCTTCCCCATGGTACTACCATTCAGCTCATGCCATGAAGCTAATTTTTCCAAAACAAAATGGAAGATAGCACCTAAAAGTGGGAGGACATATTGCAGTAGAGGAAGGCCGGGCTGGGCACACCTATCGTCTCTGCCCACCCAGCCTGGAGGGTTGTTCACGGTTTGAAACACACCACAGTTGTGGAATACTGCCCTTGCAGCCGGTTCACTGAAGCTGAATTTTCCCACTTGTCCTTGAAGTTAAAATTCGATGAAAGCATTCTCATTGTATCAGAGTCACATTTTCCATGGGGAGCAGCTCAGCCAGGTGATGTCTGACGTCACCAAATAACCAAAATGGGGACAATTGCATTTAGCTGGTCACAGAGATAGATCCCTAAGGTTATGTCAATACCACTCCAAGTTCTCAAAGCCCCCAAGAGGAAGAAATCTAAGCGCAATAAACCACCAAGACCTTGTCTGGACTTGCAGGAGAGAACTGAGGGGCTGCCTGAAGCTCTGTGTTCAGCTCCTCGGATGATCTTAGGATGGTGAGGGTCAGTGACACTGCGAGCCGTGAGTCCTTTGACAGTGGGTCCGTGGCCCGCCCTGCTGAATGGCAGGCGTATGGCCACCTTCCTGAAGATCGCAAATTGGAAACGGGGCGAGTCTCCATGATAACATCTAGGTTACAGCATTGTAAAATGCCCCCAATTATCTTAACAAATGGAACTTGGTGGGAATGATTTACGAGGACATGATCTCGTAGGGAAGAGAGAGATCCAGCAATAGGAACGAGCTGTGCCTTGTCCTTGGGAAACCCCACCCCGGTTCTGGGGTGTTAGGTTGCTATGGAATGGCAAGGTTTGACTACTGTAGATATAAGGAAAGTCTGACCCAGGACTAAAGGAGTAAAGTAGAGAAAACGCAATAAGCAACCATCCCAGAAAACCGATGCTCATAAAAATGCTTGTTACTGGACACTGATTTTGGCTTCATATTGACTACAAGGGGACCTAAACCAGTGAGTAAAATGGTGCTAGCCGCTTTGTTGTTCCCTGCATTTATTTGATAAATATTTATTGAATGCATATGGTGTGAAGCGTTGTTCTAAACTCTGGCTCTAACAAAGTAGAAAAAGGAAAATCCCTGATCTCATTGAGTTTGCTAAATAAATATAAATTCATTTTGACCTTGGCCTATTTTTATGTTAGTCCAGCAAGTGTTCCTGGGATGGAATGAAGTACAACATGGATATGGTACATCAGTTTATATCCTGCAGACTGATGGATTAGAGAACTTTCTAAAATATATCCAGAGTACCACTGAAAGCTACACATCTGTTTTTTGGTAAATGCAAATCAAGTTACAATACCATTTATACAACGTGATCTCATTTTGCTAAACTATATATACACAGAGGGGGGAAAAAGCACCAAAAGGCTGTACACTTAAATTTTTAAAACTGCCATGGGATAATGGGGACATTTTATTTTTCTCTTTGGGTTTGTCTCTGTTTTCCAAGTTTAATGTGCTGAACGGGCTTTGCTTCTAACCGGAAAACACTCTTTAAAGCCTGTATTTTTTGCTCATTAATTAAGAAATGATATTTAGCATTTGCAAATAATTTTGGAATTATTACTTATTCCTTGCCAGTTCCCTCAAATATTAGATAAGTAAGGTGACCCTGATTTGCTGGTTCATGCGCTAGAACCATGAACAGAACTGGAACTTATAAACCTAAAAATATTAGGCTGCTCACGTGATTCATTCAACTGCATTCTTCCCACAGGAGTGAAATGAATGCTAACTCCCTTCTCTTGCAAAGGCAGGGCACTGTGCAAGGGTTGGGGTTTCAGTCATTTATTCGGGAAGTGATCCTGACAAGTACAGTGAAGGAGCGGGACGGAAGGTGGGAAGGAAGGCAAGGAAGAGAGAGTTTCCACTCTGAGCCACTGGGTGCAGTCCTGCTGTGGCGCAAACATGCAGAGGGTATCTGATAACCGTCTCCCCGCAGCAGGGAAGCTGAGATATTATATATCCACCAACCTCCATCCCTTGTTGGTTGGGGGTTGCTCCTAAAGGGATTAATTCCTTAGCATTTCCTGTGTGTCCCATGTGCAGGATAAACAATCTGCTATGGCCAGAGAGAGACCTATGGTATATAAGAATTTGACATCATAATAGAAATAGGCATCTATCCTAAGCCTCATTTATTAAAACAAACAAACAAACAAACAAAAAACACAGAGTGATGATTGCCTATCAGGTACATGAAACTGTGATCTGTGACCATGTTAAATGGAGAACCCTACCACAGGAAGAGACCCAGTCCTTGACAAGGGCCTTCAGCCGCAGACTGAAGCTGCAGGAGACCTCTCAGGTGAACTAAAGGGACGTAAGTTAGAGATGCTGCTGTAACAAATACCTCTAAAGGCTGGGTGCAGTTGCTCACACTTGTAATGCCAGCACTTTGGGAGGCCGAGGTGGGCCGATCCCTTGGGGTCAGGAGTTTGAGTCCAGTTGGCCAACATGGTGAAACCCCATCTCTACTAAAAATACGAAAATTAGCTGGGTGTGGTGGTGGGCGTCTGTAATCCCAGCTACTCAGGAGGCTGAGGCAGGAGAATCGCTTGAACCCGGGAGGCAGAGGTTGCAGTGAGCTGAGGTCGTGCCACTGTGCTCCAGCCTGGGTGACAGAGCGAGACTCTGTCTCAAAACAAAACAAACCTCTAAAGTTGCGGTTTCTTAACATCATAACATTTTCTTTTTTGCTCTTATAGACTGTTTTGCAGGTCACGCAATTTTGCAAGACAGCTCTTCCTCAAACTGTGTCTATGTTCTCCTATCTCAGGGCCCTCTGCTTCTTAGACAGTAGGGAAAAGAGGTTGTGGAAGGATTTGGGTTTAAGTCGTTTAAAGGATGAGGACACAGCGTGGGATATTGTGTGGCCCAGCCTGGTAGTGAGGATGCCACTTAGACACATATTCCATTTCCCAAAGCTTATTCATGAGTCTGCAACTAACTACACAGGAAGTCTGGCCTTCCCACATGCTCAGGGAGAGGAGAAGGAAGTTGTGGAGCCTGTAGCAGTACTCTGAGGGGCTCCCTGTTTCCTTGTCTGAATGCATGGAAGCTCTGGCAACATCTGGTACTTACTGGTTACTATATTGTTTAGAAAATGAGTTTGAGGCCAGGTGTGGTGGCTCACGCCTGTAATCCCAGCACTCTGGGAGGCCGAGGCAGGCAGATCATGAGGTCAGGAGATCGAGACTATCCTGGCTAACACGGTGAAACCCTGTCTCTACTAAAAATACAAAAAATTAGCTAGGCGTGGTGGTGGATGCCTGTAGTCTCAGCTACTTGGGATACTGAGGCAGGAGAATCCCTTGAACTCAGAGGCAGAGGTTGCTGTGAGCCGAGATCGCACCACTGCTCTCCAGCCTGGGCAACAGAGCGAGGCTCCGTCTCAAAAAGTAAATAAATAAATAAATAAATAAAATAAAAATAAAAAGGGTTTGAGTTTTTTATGTAGCCGATTTCAGGTGCAAATGGTTCATATTGAGGCACACAGAAGAGACACCATGGTACACAGCAGCACATGCTTCTGGCTGAGAATCAGAATAACCAAGACCAAATTCTGGACCTGCTCTCAACTGAATATGTGATTTGGGACATGATAGCCTCTTGATCTGAAAAATAATAAAGTCTCTTTTGTTATCACAGTTAAGTGATGATTGTTAAATATTTTTAAAAGAATATATATTTTTACATGTGTATACGACATGCATGCCAGCGTAAGAAGCTACTCACATATTACAAGGCCAGGTGCGGTTAGACCTGGGACTAGGATGTGCACTTCTGAGCATTCTGTTGTCTTGTTGAACTCCTTTTTCCGTCTATCAATCTTTGCATTATCTTTCTCCTGCCTCGGAAAAGCAGTGCGTTAGTGCCGTGGATCTCTGACTGGCCAGGCAGGTGTGTGTCGTCAGGGGTGAGTGGGTGCTGGCAGTAGCTGTGGGTGAAATCCCGTTCTAGGTAGACTGGCGTAGAAGAAAGAACACAGGTCTTGTTGTGAAACCCAAAGAAATTACAGCCCTGTAGTCAATCTTGTCTCACCCGCAGGCCATAAGCGTTGCTGAGTTCTACTGTTTCTAGGGCGAGAGGGGCTTTGGGCTGTTTAGTAGACACCTGAGACCAGTAAAGTGCGTACCAACTAGAAGGCTGCATTTTCTAGCTAACAAAACAGCGCACGGGGCCAAAGAACAGGGAAGTCTTGTTTCAGCAAGGTCTGCACAGTCAAAGAAGTAGAGCGAAGGACCATGATTTCGGGAAACTCAGCTGAAAGCATCGGAGATTATTACAGAAACAGCTTATCCATCCACAGCCTTATTTATTTCAGAAAAAAAGACTGGATGATGGTTTCCTATTGGGTACATGAAACAATGGCCATGTTAAATGGTTTCGGTGACTTTTTTTATTCTTCATTTACGTATTCATTTTTCTGAGAATTACTGACTTACTGGTCACAGATCAGAATTTATGTCAGACATTGGGTCACCTCTCCTGGCTGCTTCTATCTGGTCAGAGGAAGCCTATTAGGTCCTGCCAGACCAAAAGAATGGCTGTCACGTGTTCACCTGGATTGTTCCGAGTAACTTGATAAAACAATGACCCATTGGACTCCTATCTCCAGAGACACTGTTTTCTGAATTAAAGCAATAATAGTGAAAACTAAGTTTCTGTCTTTTAGGCAATGCAAATGACCGAAATATGCAATGATTTCCCGTAACTAAACAAGAGGTCATGAGATCCAATGAGGAATAAAAAGCTGAGATAGATGTAGCACGTACTAAGTGCTCTTCTAAACATTTCACATACATTAACTCATTATGTCTCCCAACCTCACTATAGGGTAAGTACTATTATCGTTCCCATTGCATAGAAATGGAAATAGGTGAGACCAGGTAATTTTCCTGGAGAAACTACTTAATCTTCCTATATTAATAAATTGCCATTTCATGTTATTGCATTGAAAAGAGCACTACCTAAAAGAGAATGATGATTTTTTTTTTTTCACTGAAGCATTGAAAAGTTTGGAGTCATGAAATTTGATCACATACAGAGACTCTAGTCAGATCACACTGATTGATATACAGGAAGACTTTTTGTTTACTCTTTTAATCAACAAATATAATAATTATCTACCCTGTACTGGCGTCTGAGATGCAAGGACGAATATGCTTCAAGGAGCTGTTAGGCAGTGGGGGAAAAAAAGATCTGTAAATGGACACTTAACGGCTGGGTGTGGTGGCTCATATACCTGTTACCCCTGCACCCTGCATTTTGGGAGGCTAGCGGGGAAGATCGCCTAAGCCCAGGAGTTTGAGACAAGCCTGGGCAACATAGCAAGACTTCATCTCTATTATTTGTTTACCGTGAAATAGAATAAAAGCTACAAATAAAGTATGTGGAAGGTAGGGAAGGGCAAAGTGGAGGATTGATAGTAATAGCTGGCACTTATCACTTAGTCTGGGTTAATCCTTTCAACCCTTACAAAGCCTCTATGATGCAGGTACTATGATTATGCCATCTTAAGACACAAGGAAACTGAGGTAGTGAGGGGTTCAATAGTAGGTCCAGGGCCCCCAGGAGAGGCAATCCACCGTGGCCCTGAGTGTCTCTTCCTCGTCCTGTGGGTGTGCATGTCCGATGGCCCATTTTCTGGGCTGTGTCTTGGGGTTGCAGCAAGCAACCTTGAAGGATGAGGTAGTGTTTTTCCCTGGACAAAGAGAAGGCTTTTTCTTTCACTTTAAATAAATTTTATTTTTATAGATTCGGGGGTACATGTGCCGCTTTGTTACATGGATATATTATGTAATGCAAGGTTTGAGTTTCTAGAGTACTCATCACCCAAATAGTGAACATTGTACCCAATAGGTAATTTTTCAGCCCTCATCTCCCCTCCTGCCCTCCTCTCTTTTGGGATCCTCAACATCTATTATTTACCTCTGTGTACTCATGTGTACCTCTTGTGTAGCTCCCACTTATAAGTGATAACATTCAATATTTGATTTTCTGATTCTGAGTTATTTCACTGAGGACAATGGCCTTCAGCTCCAACCATATTGCTTTGAAAGACATGATCTTGTTCTTTTTTATGGCTGCATAGTATTCCATGGTGTATATGTACCACATTTTCCTTTTCTTAAAATTTTAAGTTCAAAGGTATATGTGCAGGTTTGTTACATAAGTAAACTTTTGTTATGGGAGTTTGCTGTACAGATTATTTCATTAAGTCTAGTATCCATTAGTTATTTTTCCTGATCCTCTCGCTCCTCCAGCCTTCCACCCTCCAGTAGGCCCCAGTGTCTATTGTTATCCTCGTTGTGTCCATATGTTCTCATCTCTTGGCTCCTGCTTATAAGTGAGAACATGCAGTATTTGATTTTCTGTTCCTGCATTAGTTTGCTGAGGATAATGACCTCCAGCTCCAGCTCCCTTTGCAGGGACATGATCTCATTATTCTTTATGGCTGCATAGTATTCCATGGTGTGAATTATACCACATTTTCTTTATCCAGTCTATTATTGATGGGCATTTATAATTCATCCATGGACTTAGGTCAATTCCATATCTTTGCTGTTGTGAATAGTGCCGCAATACACATATGAGAGAAAGTGTCTTTTTGATATAATGATTTCTTTTCCTTTGGGTAACTACCCAGCAGTGAGATTGCCAGGTTGAACGGCAGTTCTGTTTTTAGTTCTTTGAGGAATCTCCACCCTGTTTTCCACAGAGGTTGTACTAATTTGCATTCCCACCAACAGTGTATGAGTGTTCCCCTTTCTCCACAGGGAAGGCTTTTTATTCCACTTCTTATAAAAGGGATGATTTCCCAAGCTCAAGCTCAGGGTTCCTCTCCTGTCAGGTGACTGGCCTTGCATGCAGGCATCCACGAGGAGCCGTCCGCATCACCACCCTAAGACTTGGGGGCACAGGGAATCGGCAACCATGTAGCTCTGTCTACTGCTCTGGTCGTGATTCACGAAGTCCTTTGTCTCTGACCCAGGAGTTCCATGACTTCTGCCAGCACCTGTGAAACAGCAACAGCGAACTAGATAGCTTGGATGTGACATAAAACCTCAAACTCTGCACAGTTCCCATTTCTATGCAACGGGAACGATAATAGTACCTACCCTATAGCGCGGTTGGGAGAAATAATGAGTTACTGTATGTGAAATGTTTAGCACGTGCTACATCTATCTCAGCTTTTTATTCCTCATTGGATCTCATGACCTCTTGTTTAGTTACGGGAAATCATTGCATATTTCGGTCATTTGCATTGCCTAAAAGACAGAAACTTAGTTTTCACTATTACTGCTTTACCTCTGCATATAGCTAGTAAGTGGTGGAACCTGACTTTGAACCTGGACAGTTTGGCTTAGAAACCCACCATCTTTAACACTACTAATAAGGCATCAAAGATAGGCGACTAACTTCCTGGCAGAGTAAAGTCAGATTTTTAAAGACAATGAGGTGTTTGGAGGGAATTTTGAAGCGTGAATGGGGATTTAACGGAAGAATAAGGGAGAAAGGAAGTTCCAGGTACAGGCAGCGAGGTGTACCAAGGCTGGAAGAAGCACCCAGATGTTCTGGACACTACAAGAAGGGAGTCGTAAGACTGCAGTGCCTGGTAGAATTTTGCTGGGGACTGGGGTGAGAGATGAGGCTGGAGAGACGGGCAGAGGCCAGAATAATATGGGTATGTGTGCCCACTTAGCTTGTAGAATGACTTTTAAAACTCATAGGCAAGTGGCTCGGTGCAGTGGCTCACGCCTGTAATCTCAGCACTTTGGGAGGCCGAGACGGGTGAATCACTTGAGGCCAGGAGTTCAAGACCAGCCAGGCCAACATGATGAAATCCCATCTCTACTAAAACTACAAAGATTAGCTAGATGTGGTGGCAGACGCCTGTAATCCCAGCTACTCAAGAAGCTGAGGCAGGAGAAGCGCTTGAACCCAAAAGGCACAGATTGGGTTCAAGCGATTCTCCAGGCTGGGCGACAGAGTGAGACTGTGTCTCATGAAAAACAAACAAACAAAATTGTAGGCAAGAAAGTGACACTATCAGATTTGTGTTTTTGCAAGATCCCTTGGGAATGTTGTAGAAGACGGATTGGAGAAGTCAGGGAGATCAAGTTAGAAGCAATTGAAGTGATCAAGTAAGATGTAATGAGGGCCTGAACTTTGTAGCGTGTACAGTTTAAGTGCTGATATTTTAATGTAATGCATAATGATAGCAGTAATTAGCTTGCAATTACTCCAGCCAGAGACGCTGTATTTTTAATTCCCAAGTCTTGATCTTATTACTTTATACGAGAAATAGGAGAAGGTCAACTGAGTAAAGTGATGGTATTTCTTTCAATTTAGACAGGAGAGACTCATGAGGAGAAGCTGGGTCTCTGCCACCCTAAGACTGCGGTAAGCACACATAACACTAAGACAGAGACTCTCTCTTTCTTCATTATGGGAAAGAAGAATGGAAAATGCTAATAGGAATTCCCATCCAAAACAGAGATTCTCGATCCCTTCTGAGCTCAGCCCTCTTGGGCAGAGTATCATATCCCATAAGCACACATAAGTTGCTTTTTCTTCTTCTCCTTTTTTTTTTTTTTTTGAGACACAGAGTTTCGCCATGAGCCACCCAGGCTGGAGCTGCTAATGGCGCAACTTCGCTCACTGCAGCCTCCACTTCCAGGGTTTAAGAAATTCTCCTGCCTCAGCCTCCCGAGTAGCTGGGATTACAGGCATGTGCCACCACACCCGGATACTTTTTTCTATGTTTAATAGAGACAGGGGTTTCTCCATGTTGGTCAGGCTGGTCTTGAACTCCTGACCTCAGGTGATCCGCCCGCCTCGGCCTCCCAGAGTGCTGGGATTACAGGCGTTCTTCTTCTCCTTTTTAAGGAAAAACTCTACTAACAACAAGGATCATCATGGACACAAGCTTAGGGGTATTGACAATGGTGTTGAGGATGGCGACTTTATCCGCTTTTGTTAGGAGATGCAGACATCTATTCTTGGTTCCCAGTGTTCACAGTCTTTAAGTGTAGTTACTGGAAATTGCAGTTTAAAGTATTGTTGGTGAAGATATGCTTCACTGCACATGGTAGGCTTAGCAAAACAATCCACAATAAATAAAATTAATGATAATGAAACTAAACAAACTGTGATTTGTTAAAAAGCAATGATAGCAGCCACTGGAAAATTTAACTTGGGCAGGATACCCTAAATCGCCTAACATCCATTAACTCTTCCTCCTTCTTAAAAGAGCCCAGAGTTTATTGAGAAATATATTCTCCTCTATACAACCAAGCCTCTTAGGAGAGGCTAGCCTATCCCTAGTTCCAGGAGGTATATTCTAGTTTGTCCGAATAACCCAATTTTTCTTGATGGTGACTGGCTTAGGAATGGGCAGGTGACAAAAGCTCTTCTGAACATTGCAGTGTCTAAACGTAATGCCTGGAAGTGCCTTATCTATCTTGCAAACTTGAGAGGTGCCAGCCTTAGGATAAAGCTGGTGCAGAGAGGAGAAAGGGCCAAGAGAGACCCAGAGAAACAGAGCTACTGTAACCTTGGACTTAAGTATTGTGTATGTGAAAGGAAGGTTTAAAAGCTGAAGGATGGATGCCCATCTTTAGACTAGCTCTTGGCAGAGGGTAGAGTCTAAAAAACATTTTAAAAAGCATTGCCCTGGGGCCAGGCACAGTGACTCACACCTGTAATCCCAGCACTTTGGGAGGCTGAGGTGAGTGGATCACCTGAGGTCAGGACTTCAAGACCAGCCTGGCCAACATGGTGAAACACCGTCTCTAATAAAACTACAAAAATTAGCCAGGTGTGGTGGTGGGTGCCTGTTATCCCAACTACTCAGGAGGCTGATGCAGAAGAATCACTTGAACCTGGGAAGTGGAGGTTGCAGTGAGCCGAGATTGCGCCACTGCACTCCAGCCTGGGTGACAGAGCGAAACTCTGTCTCAAAAAAAAAAAAAAAAAAGCAT
The DNA here is from genome assembly GCF_008728515.1 of Papio anubis. Classification (NCBI taxonomy): domain Eukaryota; kingdom Metazoa; phylum Chordata; class Mammalia; order Primates; family Cercopithecidae; genus Papio; species Papio anubis. The sequence continues at coordinate 118,757,490 of NC_044986.1, forward strand.
TGCCCTGAAAATAACTGGTGACACCCCACCCCTGCAGAGTGGCTGGTGGGCAGTGTTTCCTATAGTAAGTATTCCCAGTAATAGCTACACTGCTATTTGTTGAACACAAGCTATAGAAAAAACACACTGCTAAATGATGACTACCAGGGGACAGGTTATTATAATTATGGCAATTTAGAAAAGATTCTCATAAACTTACCTTGGCTTAAAATGCAGAAAACAGTGAAAAACCCTTTACTGGCCTTTTCTCAATTGCTCTATGTTGACTTTCACCCAGGACACCTGTCTACATTCTACATTAAACATTCGGACTATCTCATCAAAGCCAACAATCTATTCTCCTTGAATTTCTATCAACCAGTGGGTGATATTCCATTCTTTCCTTGCATTATCACTGGAGAGAATTTGTGAAAATTTACATAATTTGAATTGGAAGACAGCTAGTCCTCATGTGCAATGAGGAAACAGTTGCCTGGAGGTCTGGGACCCTGGGAAGCCATCCAGTGCTCTTTTCCTCTGTTAAACTGTCTTCTTCTCTCTTTTTAACATTAAATGTCTGTGAAATGTCCCAAAATCTTAGGTGAGAAGCCATCCTGTCTAAAGGAATTATATTGTCAGTTCTTTCTGGTTGCGAGGCCTAGAGACTTTATCTTATTTCAGGTGATGACTTGTCATTTAAAAGGAAAAGAACAGAAAACAGAGGAATCAAGAAAGTATATCAGCAACTAAGCAGCCACTACTCAAGAGAAGAAAGAACAATGGCTTCTTATCAGTCAGGACACAGCACCAGCATTAACGATCCATCAGGAACTCCGGGGACCAGACATCATTTGTGCCCTCAGAATTGGACATCTGTCACTCCCTACGTATGATTGCCACACTGTGACTTTGTTTCTTTTATATCTGGTTTGCCCATCTGCTGCCTCTGAAAGAAGGTTTCACTATGCAGAAGTTCCCAGTAGTTCCCCCTTATCTGTGGGGGATACATTCCAAGACCCCCAGTGGATGCCTGAAACTACAGATAGTACTGAACCCTACATACATTCTTTTTTTTTTTTTTTTTAAATCTGATAACCAAGACAGTTACTTTGTGACTAGCAGGCAGGTATCATAGACTGTGAATATGCTAGACAAAAGGATGACTCACATCCCAGGCGGGAAGCAGCAGGACAGTGTGGGATTTCATCCTACTACTCAGAACAGCACACAATTTGAATTCTATGAATTGTTTATTTCTGGAATTTTCCATTTTATATTTTCAGACTGCAGTGATTGTGGGTAACTGACACCTTGGAAAGCAAAACCGTGGATGAAGGAAGACTACTGTATATAGAATTCTAGGTTGATAGTGGTTTTTTCTCTTAGCACTTTAAAGTTATCATTTCATTGTCTTCTGACTTGCATCATTTCTGATGGAAAGTCAGTTGTCAGTTTCATTCTTGACACCATATTGTTTGATTGTTTTTACTCTTTTTTTAAACTCTGACTTAATTGGATAATTTCCATTGACCTGTGTTTAGGTTTGCTAATGCTTTCTTTCGAAAATTCAAACTGCTGTTAATGTCATCCAGTGACTGTTTTATCACAAACATTGCATTTTATCATCCTAGAATTTCCATTTTGTCTTGTTTTTTAGAGTTCCTTTTTCTCTTCTGATATACCCCTATCTCTTACTCATTAGATCCACATTTTCCTATAAATTGGTTTAAAATGTATATGATAATTGCTTAAATATTCTTGCTGCTAGTTCCAATAACTGGGTTTAACTATGGACCTGCTTCTATTGACTATGTGTTCTTTTGGTTATTGGTGAGTATGTCTTGTATCTCTGCACCCCTCATAATTTTTTTATAATATCTTTTAGATATTATCAATATTTGAGTAGATGAGCTGCTATTTTAGCTATTTTTTTTTTTTTTTGAGACAGAGTCTTGCTCTGTTGCCCAGGCTGGAGTGCAGTGGCGCAATCTCGGCTCACTGCAAGCTCCGCCTCCCGGGTTCACGCCATTCTCCTGCCTCAGCCTCCCGAGTAGCTGGGACTACAGGCGCCTGCCGCTGCGCCCGGCTAATTTTTTCTATTTTTAGTAGAGACGGGGTTTCACCATGGTCTCGATCTCCTGACCTTGTGATCCACCCGCCTCGGCCTCCCAAAGTGCTGGGATTACAGGCGTGAGCCACCGCGCCCGGCCGCTATTTTTTAACTTACTTTGGATTCCCAGTTACATGAGAGGCTGAGGTGGGAGGATCATTTGAGCCCAGAAGGTTGAAGCTACAGTGAGCTATGGTTGTGCCACTGCACTCCAGCCCAGGCAACAGAATGAGACCCTGTCCTCCAAAAAAAAAAAAAGGTCAAGGACCATGTGATTTTCATAAATAAAAAGAGTAGGTTATTACTATGTTATGGAATAGGACATTTAGCAATGTTTATTACTCACTCATTTGTATTCATGGCAGACCACATCACGTTCCCTTTGAAAATTCTTGGAATCCAAGCATTACGGGAGTACATGGGTCTTTGTAGTTTTGCCCTGCATCTTTGCCCTTTCTTCATTGACACCTTTTGTCAGTTTGAGGTGGCGGTGGTGACGTGAAAGTGATTGGCCTAATTTGTTTTTGCAATTGGGATACTCCTATATTGCAATCCATGCATCCGGGCTGCACTATCAAGTCTAGCTCAGCTGATTTTTTTCTCCTCCTTGCAAATCTCTGTCTAGGCCAATCTTTCCATGCCTAGGTCAGAAACTCTTGTCAGAAATGGAAGCTGTCCTGGCTTTCTCTTTGCCAATGAAGGACTTAGTTCATTAAATCTTCTTTCTACTCCGGATCTTTGTTAACCCCATGGGAAAGTATGAGTTTTATTTTCTCTTTGTCTTGACGTTACCATGGGAACAAAAGGCTGTCATGCCCTTATGAAGTGAAAGTCTGAACCAAACATTTAAACTAAAACACACACACACACACACACACACACACACACAAAATCACTAGAAGAAAATATGGAAGATTTTAAAAAAATAATCTTAGAACAAAAAAAGTGATTTCAGAGCAATACGCAAGTCTCAGAAACTATAAAAAAATTAACCTCTTTTTCTCCCTTTCTCCCTCTTTCTGTATGTATATGTTATATATATATTTATCTTAAACTTGGCCAGCCATGGTGACTCACGCCTGTAATCCCAGCACTTTGGGAGGCCAAAGTGGGTGGATCACCTGAGGTCAAGAGTTTGAGACCAGCCTGGCCAACATGGTAAAAATACAAAAATTAGCTGGGCATGGTGACATGCACCTGTAACCCCAGCTACTCTGGAGGCTGAGGCAGGAGAATTGCTTGAACCCAGAAGGTGGAGGTTGCAGTGAGCCGAGATTGCACCACTGCACTCTAGCCTCAGTGAGAGAGTGAGACCCCATTTCAAAAAATAAATAAATAAATAAATAAATCTTAAATTTGAATATGGTAAAATATAGTAAAGCCATATGACAAACTGAGAAAAAAAATTTGCAATGCAAAAGATAAAGATCTTATAAAACCTATTAAGAGATTTTTATAAATAATAAAAAAGAAGGGACAAATGCAGGTAGGCAACATAAAAATCATTATATACAGAGTTCCAAGATGAAAAGATGCTCAGACATGCTGACAATTAAGAACTACAAATGGAACTGAGACATGGTTTTTTACCAATCACCTTGACAAAGTTAGGTGCTAGCAAGGGCATGAGAAACCAACACTCATATGCATGGTAGATGAGATTGTAAATTAGCACAGCATCCTTGCAAGTGTTTGTTTCGTGTTAAGATAGAGTGTTATTTGGTGATAGCTAACAAAATTAGAAAATGAATACACCCTTTGATCCAGCAATTTCAGTTTTAGGAATTTATTCTGCAGATATGCTGAAAATGCGCATAAAGTTGCATGTAAAAGCAAAGCCATTGCCACACTGTTTGCCACAGCAAGAACAATAACTGAAGATAACTTGAATATCCATAATGGAGGGCTGGTTAAAAATGTATAGCACATCATTTCAGTGGAGTACTCCAGAATTGGAAGGAAATGAATAGAGCTGTGTGTGCTGATACAGAGAGATTGTCGAGGTGTATCACCAGGCGTAAAAATCAAGACATAGAATAATATGGTTTCTATGTCCCTATTTGTATTGAAAAGCAGATCTATGTTGTGTGTGTGCAGGGACAGTATCTGGAAGATACACCAGGAACTGCTGAGGACAGGAACTAGGACTGTGAGACAAACGGGGTTTGCTTTTCATTTTAAACTGTATTATTATTTGAATTCTTTAAAAAATCAAGGACTGGCCAGGTGCAATGGCTCATGCCTGTAATCTTAGCACTTTAGGAGGCAAAGGTGGGTGCACTTGAGCCCAGGAGTTTGAGACCAGCCTGGACAACATGATAAGACTCTGTCTCTACAAAAAAAAATAAAATAAAAAAAAAATAATAATAATGATAATGGGCACGATGGTGTGCACCTGTGGTCCCAGTTACTCAAGAGGTTGAGATGGGAGGATCACTTGAGCCCAGGAGGTTGAGGCTACAGCGAACTAGGATTGTGCCACTGCGCTCCAGCCTGGATGAGAGAGTGAGACCCTGTCCTCCACAAAAAAGTCAAGGACCATGTGATTTTCCTAAATAGAGGGAGTAGTTATCACTATGTTATAGAATAGGACAGTTAGCAATGTTTATTACTCACTGACTTATATTCATGGCAGACCACATCACATTGCTTTTGAATATTCATATTGAGCCTGTTCCAAAGCATTTCACGTAGGAAACCCAATGTGTGAATCGATGAGCAAATGAAGCTATGAATTTATTGACAGTATTTGTGAGATACGCAAGTGTGCAGAGTCTTCTGATAACCTCAGAATGCGATCCAGTTAGCAAACCTCATTCTTAAAGCTGGCCAGATGACGACGTATTTTGCTGAAGTCGGCAAAAAAGCTAAGAGTTGTGAAGCCTTTGAAAAAGTGTCAATGAACTTTTGCTTTCAGGTGGGGCTGAGCTGTTGTTCTAGAAGAAAAAAGGATGTCTTGTCCTGTGTGAACTGGAACAGCGCGTGGAAATCAAGGAGCATGGCCCAGGGAACCAAGGCTGTGGGCTGTTGTTTTTGCTTCCTCATTAATGAGCATGGGCCTTCAATGCGCTCCTTTCCCTTGCTGGGATTCATTTGTAAAATGTTGGCTGATGGCTAAGGGTGTTTATTCCTCTAAAATCACCTAATTAGAAGAGAAGAAAGGAAAGTACAAAACAAAATTAAATGTAAGCAGCACATTCCACATTTTAGACTTACTTAGATTCTTATGTTTCTACAATAATCCTAAATGCTAATTCACTTCCTCAGAGATGTCTAGCCCAGGACGGGCTTTGATCATCCGTGGAATTGCTGGTTCCGTAAGCTTTGGTTACTTTGATGACTGGAGGTCTCTATAAGCTCAGAGACATGCATTAAATACATGTTTCTGGTTTTCCCCACATGGCCCATGGATAGATAGGTGCCTGTATTTATTTGGTGTCAAATTTCATCTCATTCATTTAGTTGGAGAAATAGTTATCTGATGGGTTCACTGGTGTAATCATTTAGAACTCCTGAATTTTAGCAAGAAGCTATAAGAAAGTCCAAGTTCTTTTTCTGGTTCCCCGGTGAGTCTGGGGAAGGCCATGACATTGTCAGAAAAGCCTTTCCGTATCTGTCTCCGAGGTTCCTGCGCGGCACTGCTGAACGGCCAATTTGCTGCGAATACGCATCGATCGTCTGATGCACGGGACTCTGCACTGGGGACACCGTGAAGATGAACCGTGGTTCATTCCAGGGGTTAGCTGAGTTCTGAAACTGGAAAGTGAACGACCATTTATCAGTAGGTGAGACAGAACTGTGCTGGAACACAGCCAGCGGGAGTTCAATTAGGCAGAGACAAATCGAGGGGGAAAGGAAGGGATGGCATTCTGCATGGGGCTCAGGCACCATCTCCTTAGAAACGGCTGCTGCAAAGCCACCGCAGTAAATGCTCTGCTGAGTCTGTCCCCAGCCCCACCCGGTAGAGAAGCCACGGAGGGACAAAGCCAGGAAACCCAGGCAGCTCTCTCTGCCACAGAAAGTGAACTGGTAGCAGCAAGGCTGGTTTAAATACATCTTAGGACAGAAATAGGGAAGCTAGCTTCTTGGGGAGCTGTTCTTGGCTTGTTTGTTTATTTGGCAAGAAATACAATGGAAAAAGCCTCTCCTATCAAACACAGAGGATGCTTTTATTAAGTCATCCTTCCTTTTCGTTGGATCAAACGGTTTTCAAAAATGGGATTTCTGATTCAACTAAATGATGTGGGGGAAACTTGGGAGCTTCCAACTAAGCTTATTTTTCTCTCGTCCTTTAAAATTCCCTCCCCCCACTTTTGGATGTTTTATAGTGTACCTAGTATAGTCATACAATAGTGCATGGTCATTCTCTTTAAATAAATAATTATGAATTTAATGGGGAGCTTAGGCTTGATTATTTTTATTTTATTATTTTTTTACAGGTAGAGATATGAGGCAATAAAAAGTTTTGGTGCGGTGGCTCAGGCCTGTAATCCCTGCACATTGGAAGGCTAAAGTAGAAGGATTGCTTGAGGCCAGAAGTTTGAGATCAATCTGAGCAACACAGGAAGACCCCGTCTTTAAAAAAATTAAATTAAATTAAATTAAATTAAATTAAATTAAAGCATTAGGACGGGTGCGGTGGCTCACACCTATAATCCCAGCACTTTGGGAGGCCAAGGCGGGTGGATCGACTGAGGTCGGGAGTTCGAGACCAGCCTGACCAATATGCAGAAACCCCGTCTCTACTAAAAATACAAAATTAGCCAGGCATGGTGATACGTGCCTGTAGTTCCAGCTGCTTGGGAGGCTGAGGTAGGTGGATCACTTGAGCCCAGGAGATTAAGGCTGCAGTGAGTTATGATCATCCCACTGCACTTCAGCCTTGGGTGACAGGAAAAGACCCTGTCTCAAAAAAAAAAAAAAAAAAAAAAGGAGACCACTACTTTAGATTTTAAAGTCAGAAACACACTTCTACCACTTGCTCCTTCCTACTTAAGAGGTGGTATTCAGAGGCTAGGAGGCTCTGGATACTGTCATAACTGGAGCGCTGTGATAACCCAGACAAACGTTATGGTGTGTTTTGATAGAAAAATACAAGAATAAGAGTTCAAGGGGAATAAAAAGAAAAATTTAATGTGAGTTATGAATATAAGCATGTAAAGTGAGAATGGGAATTAAAACAGTTTCACATTTCAGGTTATGTAACTATTTACTCAGAAAATGTTTTTTGAAAATTACCCATTTTCCAGTAGACAATACTCGTGTATGACATCCCTGAAGAGTCCACCCCTGCTTCCAGTTTCCTTTATGAAATAGAACTTACTGTGATGAAAAGTGATGGTTAACATAAGTGGTTACAACTATACTAGGAATAATAGTGACAGAGAAATACAAACTGTAATTGCTTTTGTTTTTCAAGGAAAAAGAGTCGTTTTTTAGTGACTTTCAAACATTTTGGTGTGTGTCACCTTTAAACTCATAAAACATCATTAAAAATCCTAGAGTTTTTCTTGTATGTGTGTTGATATTTACCATAGTAAAAATTAAGACCAAGAATTCAAAATGACCCATTTTATGGGGTGGAGAGGCCCCCACATCTTGGATTCCAATTCCTACCTCTGCAGAGAACCTCAGAGTGGCTGAGTGCATGGCACATTCAGCTTGCAAATGGCTTGCCAACCCACTGGGTACGCCTCAGCCTCCAGTTCATCTCACTTCTGGTCGTTTGACTTGTTTGTGGAACAGGGTATTTTTATACTGAATTTTCCCTCGGACTCTGTAGGGAAAATCCATCATGGATTCTGCGGCCGTGGGACATGCACGGCCTGTGGATGAGCCGGCTCAGGGCTCATCACAGAGTCAGCTGTCTACACGGGGTGATTGAAGCTTTACATGGGAGTGCACTCAGACCCCAGCTATTTCCTCCTTTTGTGTGTCGTGGCACCCAGCTCCCCTCCAGCCTGCTGCTTCCTGTGCTGATTTACCAAGTCTGAATCTCAGGCTGGGTTCCCCCAACGATGTATGCTCCTCTGTGAACCTCCCGCTCCCCCCGCCCCCCACTCCCTATAGCTGCTCCTCCTTCCTCTCTCAAATTCAAGGGCTGCCCAAGCTGCAAGCTCATTGAGCAATTCCAGAAAAGCGTAAATGGGAAGAACAATGAGAGGGAGGCAAAACACCTGCTTGCAAACTGAAATATGTGTTTCCTTTAGAGAATCTGAATACATGGAGCTCTGGTCACTCCCTGGGCGTGGAGACCGGGCAGGGAATCAGATGGGGAATATGGTAACGAAGTCAAGTCACTGTGCATTTGAAGCAAGGGGCTGATTCAACCAGCCAAGATGAGGGGCGGTCCCCACATCCTGGGTCCCAGAGGCACTGACCACGCCTACTACACAGTGAGATACAAAGAGGTGTCCTGCATGCTCCCTTGGCCAGCGGGGCCAGACCAAGTGTTTGGGTTCGGCACTGCTGATTCTCAAACTCTACCTCCAATCCTAGAGAACTCTCCCTGCTGTTCGGCTATAGTAAACTGATCGATGGCCCCCAGATGTGGTGTTTCTTCATTTCCAGTTTATCACATGTTAGATTTTATACATTATGGGGAATCCTGGAATGAGTGCTGTTCTAGGCACCCAGGAAAGCCACAGTTACTCTGTAGAAGGTGTTCCAGCAACTTTTGGAGCTTTGGTTTCTAAAAGATTAAAGTGCTCAGTGGACTGCAGATACCTGAAACAATGAGGATTTTTTTTTCTTGTATTTTGATTTTGGCTTTCAGGTGGGAACTCATTTTTCAAAAGGACTGATTTGAGTTGTGAGTGGACGCAAACCTTGGCTGGAATCTCCTGCACTGATCCTCCTGTCCTTCTCTTGTGATTGCTGACAATTCCATGTGGCACAAATAAGCCAAGGATATTGCAGGCGCGACCTGAAAGCCAGAGCAACACGGGAAGAGCAAAAAGGTCATTTTTCTTCCCTGCCACCCCCTCCGTTTTCCCTGGATGCTCCTGTGGACTGAAAGGATGAATTGCACTGGTCAGCCCCTGATGGATCACTGCACAGCTGGGGCTGGGAGGCTGGAGGGAGGGTCCCCATAATCTCCTTTTCCCAGGCTCTGTTCAAATTTCATCTTCGTCCCATTTTACAAACTCTTCCCTCGCTTCCTCATCATAGTTTCATCTGGAATGGGTGCCGGTGACTTTCCACTGCGAAAGCAACCCAGGCAATTTGTGTTAGAGGCTGGAGCCAAGGTCTGAGGAATGGAGACAAGAAAACATCGCGGGGTAGTGTGGAAGTGCAGCCTTCTCTGTTCCCAGCCTGTTGCAGACAGTCGTGCCATCTCCTACACCTACAGGTGATTTTTTGGTTTGTTTTTGTTTTTTGTTTTCCGTTTTTGAGACAGAGTCTATATCTGTCACCAGGCTGGAGTGCAAGGGTGCCATCTCCGCCTACTGCAACCTCTGCCTCCTGGGTTCAAGTGATTCTTCTGCCTCAGCCTCCTGAGTAGCTGGGTTTACAGGTGTGCACCACCATGCCTGGCTCATTTTTGTATTTTTAGTAGAGATGGGGTTTCACCATGTTGGCCAGGCTGGTTTGGAACTCCTGACCTCAAGTGATCCGCCTGCTTCGGCCTCCCAAAGTGCTAGGGTTCCAGGCGTGAGCCACCGCACCTGGGCAGAGGTGTGTTCGTTGTTGTTGTTGCTTCCATCAGGTGACGACCGCCAGGCATTACCATGACTTAGGCAGCACACCTCACTCTGAGCAACAGTGCCCTGGAAAGAACATGAGCCTCTAGAGTCCATCGAACTCAGCTTTGAGTTCCAGCCAGGCTCTGTCGCTTATTAGTGGAGGAGTCATTAGGCTTCCCTAAGCCTTCCATTTCTCATTCCTAAAATGAGGTTAAAAGGACCCACCTCGCAGGGTTGCTGGAAGGGGTGTGTTAGGGGTGCCAGGCATATACTACATTTCCAAACAATGAGCTAGTCCTATGTCCAACTCTTAAACTGTGATGGGTTTAAAAATAGTAAATCATACTTTGTTTTCATTAAAAACAATTTTTTTTTTAGAGATAGAGTCATCCAGGCTGGAGTGCAGTGGTGTGATCATGGCTCATTGCAGCCTTGTACACAACCAATCCTCCCACCTCAGCCTCCCAAGTAGCTGGGACTACAGGCATGTGCCACCATGCCTGACTTAATTTATTTTATTTTTATTTCTTGTACAAATGGAGTCTCACTGTGTTGCTCAGGCTGGTCTTGAACTCCTGGCCTCAAGCTATCCTCCCACCTCGGCCTCCCAAAATGCTGAGATTACAGGGGTGAGCCACTGTGCCCAGCCTGAAAGAATGTTTTTGATGAAATGTATGATTGAAAGATTGACTTCTACCCTCCCTAGTCTTTACATGTCTTTGTGTAATAGTTTACTGTGTTTAGGTTCCCCACGCATTTTAGAACCTGAAAATTCCTATGCAATTATCTAACCTTCCTGTATGCAGGAGGACACTGAGGCATGGGACGCTTCAGGGTCGGCTGTGTCTCTACCCACTGGCCTTGTCCCCTGCTGTCTGTTCTGCCTTCTGCCTCTGCTCTCTTCAGCACCCACACTGCTGGCCATGTGTCACTCGACCCAGGGACTCCGTGTTCTAACTGCTGCAAACTAGTAACCCACACAGAATACCACACCTCACTATATCAATGTGCTCCGTGTGTAATTACTAAGAACGTCTCATTTTCTGACCAGGTTAGAGAAGAGGGTCGTTGCTATTTCGTTTTGCTTCCTTAGGGCTGTAGTAGTGTGCTACTCCTGCCTTGGCCTCCCGAAGCTCTGGAATGACAGACTTGAGGCACCGTGCCGGGTCAGATTTTTTTCTTTTAGTTGGAGGGCAAACAAGAAGGAGGAGCTGCAAGGCTGGGCATGGTGGCTCACACTTGTAACCCCAACACTTTGGGAGGCTGAGGCAGAAGGATTACTTCAGTCCAGGAGTTCAAGACTGTCCTGGGCAACATCTCTACAAACAGTTTAAAGATGAGCCGAGTGTGGTGGCGTGCGCCTGTAGTCCCAGCTGCTTGGTGGGGGTATGAGGAGGGAGAATCACTTGAGCCCAGGAAGTTGAGGCTGCCGTGAGATGAGATTGCACCACTGCACCCCAGCCTAGGTGACAGAGCAAGATCCTGACTCAAAATAAAAAAACAAAAATAAAGAAAAGGAGGAGGAGCTGATACACTGTTGGGTTAATAATTCCAGGGCTTAGACAAGGCTACAGTTGGAGTATTTGATGAATAGATCTCCCCGTCGGCAGAATCCCTGATATCTAAGAAGCGCCCCATGTTTTGTGAACATTCTCCTTCCTAGGGCTCCTGTGCTTGCCCAGTGGAGAGACAAAGGTCCACATATGACGAATTAACAAATAAAATTCAAAGTTCCTTGGCTACTGTGATAGCCCTTGCCAACGTTTCAACCCACAAAATCACACCCCCCCCCCCCCCCCCCACACCCCCCCACACACCTTGCCAAGGCTTATAAAAACTGTGCAGTAGTTACAGAAAATTTCTAAGCAAGAAGTTCTTCATAAACCAAATTGTTTGTGAGGGTTTAAAAAAAAAACAGAAAATATGTTTTTTGCTTGAACCAATTCCCATGTTAAACGTCTGCCTTCATCACTCATTTTTATTACCAGTCTAAACACAGACTGTTTCAATGGAGGCCATTTACAGCATACAATAAAACGGATTCATTACTCATTTTCCTCTTATTATCTTCCAATTGCTCTAGCTCTCAGCACTGCATAAAGTGGACATTAGGTCCAACTAGCCAGTGCATTACAGGATCGCAATTGATGGCAATCCCCAACACCCTTAAACACACAGGCACGGGAGACGCTCTGTCCCTGATCCATTCCCTTGCGCCTCTTTTTATCACACTTACTCTATTTTTGTCTCATTAAACTTCCCATTTTTCATAGGAAGTTCTCCCTCTCCTAGTCGATACCGCATCTCCCTCTCAGTCTGAGCTCTTCTCAGGCCCCATGCAGTTTGCTTAAGCCATTTCTTCTTTTAAAAAAAAAATGCACATGCAAACACCCACCACATTACTCACGTAATTGAGTATAATTTCTCTAGAAACAAGCTGACAACAGCTATTAAAAGTGGAGTTGGAGATTGAATCTTGGTGTGGCCTGCAAGTAATAGCGTTTTGGATGACAGTCGATGGTTATGTCATGATCCGAACAGAGATAAGAGCCCCAAACGATGTGCTGGCATTTATTGCATGGATTAGTACCTTCTCTCCAAACCACCTCCACCTTCCTCTGGGTTGATTCCACTATATTTATCAGGGTGCTATTTCGATACTTCTACGTGGCTTGCTAAAACTGGAATTAATTAGCTGGGCTTGGAAGCACAGGTCTGTAATCCCAGCTACTCAGGAGACTGAGGCAGAAGAATCACTTGAACCTGGGAGGCAGAGGTTGCAGTGAGCAGAGATTGCACCACTGCACACCAGCCTGGGTGACAGGGCGAGACTCGGTCTCAAAAATAAGAGTTTAAAATTGGAATTAATGAGTTTCAGAAAAATAGAGTCTGGGAAAAAAAAAAACAAACAACCAGTGGCTTTGGCAATTTGAGTTAATGCCCCTTTACTTATAGATAAAAATATTGGTTTTTATTGATAATAAACATATGGCAGCTTTCTCAATGAAGCTCTAAGTCATTTATAATCTCATGGTTCCTATGGGTTTATTCCTGATCTATTTAACTAAAACATAGGAGTCTTACACAAACCTGGGTGTTGGATTTGAATTCTCATCTACCACTCAGCATCTATGGGACCTAAGTCCTGCCACCTCTCCATGCTTCGTTTCCTGGTCGGTCAAATGAGTATAATGATACCCAGTCTTTCAGGTTGTTGAGAGGAACAAAGAAGATAACGCCCATAAAACACTGACCTCAGTGCCCAGACTTTATTAGGTGCTTCATAAATATTAGCTATTGTGTCTGTTTGCACTAGTTATTAGGTGGCTATTATGTGACAAGAGCTTTTATGTGACGTCTTTGTGAATTCTCACAATACTGTATGGTTGGTATTATTACCCTCATGTTCCCCATGTTCCAAACTTAAGAAGTCTTACTTCTTAAGAACAAACTTACTTCTTAAGAACATGGGAAAGTTTGTTCCCCATGTTCCAAACTTAAGAAGTAGTATGTGTCGGATGCAGATCTGTCCATCTCCAATGCCTTGCATCTTCTCAACGCAGCACTGAAAATGCAGGAACCCGAACCTTGGGTTTGGAAGGCCTTGAAGTCTATGCTGTAGATATCTGGTCCTACCCCAAGTTTTGGTCCGTAGTGGCCATGTCCAGGCATTCCTCAGCCCCCTCCCAGTCAATGGTGAGGCAGGACTGTCCCAGAGATAGCCTGGAGCAATGGAAGGGACTCCTCCAAGTGGGAACTACGTATTAATGATTAAAGTGATAGAAGACTTGGTGCAAGCTTCCAAGGGAAGTACTCTGATGTCTTGGGTGATTTATAATATCAGGGGGAGGCAGGGGAGGCATTAACAGCAGAAGGCACATACAGTGACATTGATATAAATGATTGCATGTCAGAGAAAAATTACTGTCAGGGTCAACTTCAGTCATGCCACTTAATTCTGCTTTTTCATGAGAGAAGCTGAGTTTCAGAAACTGTGGCAGGGATTTAAAATGATTTAAACATTCATTTCCTTAAAAGGTGGTTTCCTGTGTCAAAAAGTTAACGTAGCTTTGATTTCCATCCTTGAATAAATCTTTACAGATGAGATCACTCTCAAAAATTCAAAATGTGCACAAATGAACAGCGAGTCATTTTGAATGCAAGGGACATCTGGCAGCATTTGGATTTAGAGCATCCTTCTAGAAATATCATTGACTTAATGACTCATCATTTGAAAGCAATGCAGTTGGGTCAGATGGAGTTTTAGCAGCTTCTAGATCCTAGAAGTGGAAAGGGGAAGAAAGAGGAAGAAAAAATAAAAGGAAGAGTTGGGAGAGTCTACTATAAAAATCCAGGCTACATTCCTTTACGTTATCAAATTCTTTAGTCTGCCTTGCCTACCAACATTGCCTTAAGCTACTGCACTAGTCCTAGCAATAGCAAACCTTGTTCTGCCCTTGTTTCTCTCTCTCTCTCTTTTTTTTTTTTTTGAGATGGAGTCTCATTTTGTTGCCCAGGTTTGAGTGCAGTAGCGTGATCTTGGCTAACCGCGACCTCTGCCTCCTGTGTTCAAGTGATTCTCCTGCCTCAGCCTCCTGAGTAGCTGGGATTACAGGCACGCACCACCATGCCCAGCCAATTTTTGTATTTTTAGTAGAGACCATGTTGGTCAGGCTGGTCTTGAACTCCTGACCTCGTGATCTGCCCGCCTCGGCCTCCCAAAGTGCTGGGATTACAGGTGTGAACCACCATGCCGGGCTGTTTCTCTTCTTAGGCTCATCTTTGGGAGTATGTCTTGCTGCATGGATTTGACACATATGGTTGTCTTCTCGGCTATACAATGAACTCTTCTTAGATTGCTCCACTCATCCTTCTTTCATCTCAAACTTCATCTTGATTTCACCTGCTGCCCTCCCCCAACTCCCCCCTACCTGGCCCACACTGTCTCCTAACTAGAAGCTGCCCTGCAAGTCCCACTGCTACTTGCCTGTTCTCAGCCTTGAGAATGACCAAGATGACACCTCTACAGCTCAGCAGGGAAAGTGAAACTCAGAGGCGGAAAAAAAAAAAAAAAAATTAAAGAAAGAAAGAAAGTTGCCAAGGCCACATAGCTAGTTTTGGAGCCAGAATGCAAATCTTGAATTCATGTGTTCGGATTAGTTAGCTAGCTAATTAACATATAAATAAAAGCCTTTCTGATTCCAAAACTCATGCTTTTAAAATCATATCCCACAGAGCACAGAAAACATGTACTGGTTGAATCCTCCCATGGTAATTCTAATCGAAGGTTTCCTCCTCCAGCTCTTCCTCTAGGCTTAGGGCCATGGTGGGTGCCGACAGAAGTAGCTGATGGGAATGTGATTGCAATTAGTGGTGGCTATTATGAGTTCCAGTTTAAGGGAGAAAACACTTCTATTGGCAAATATATAATGGACTGAAATATACCAACAATAAAGAATAGGGGAGAGGGCTGGGTGCGGTGGCTTATGGCTGTAATCTCAACAATTTGGGAGGCTGAGACAGGCAGATCATCTGAGGTCAGATGTTTAAGACCAGCCTGGCCAACATGGCAAAACCCTGTCTCTTAAGTAGAAAAATTACCCGGGCATGGTGGCACGCACCTGTAATCCCAATTACTTGGAAGGCTGAGGTGCGAGAATGGCTTGAGCCCAGGAGATGGAGGTTGCAGTGAGCCGAGATCATGCCACTGCATTCCAGCCTGGGCAACAGAACAAGACCCTGTCTCAAATAAATAAATAATAAAATAAAACAGAGAAGAAAGGTCTGACTTTCAATTATCCTTAGATTAAAAATCTATGAAGTTGAACATCTAAAGAGAAACAATTAATGTTAATCTCTTTATCCACCATTCTTATTTCCCCAACTCTAAAACCCATATTTCCATTTTCAAGTAAAATGTAGGCCCTCACATTGAGCCAATTCCCTGGATAGTTTGATTCAACCAGCTATTCTCTCTGAAGAATGGGAGGTGCCAGGATGGTATCGGTGCAGTCACTAAATATTAGATGTTCCAAACAGTGTTATGGGACTGGTATGGTTCCGGGAGGATTGTTCCTCAGGCTGGCTCCTGCCTTTGTTGGGTATCCGGTTTGTTATTTTGCCTTTTCTCTTACCCACTCCTCAGTGCCAGCCTTCGTACCTGGGTTCCCCAGGAGGGGAGCATGTGGATAGGAGAGTGCCAGTCTGCATTCACGAAGAAGAGGGCTTTGCCAACCTGAAGACACCAGCTCATCCGACGGCGCCTTTGCCTAGCTGTGTGGCCTTGAGTGAATTACTAAACCTCACTCACTCTTTGCGTCTTCACCTGTAAAAATGCAGATAATAACTACCTCCCACGGTTTGGGGGAGAATTCAATACAACTGTGCTTGTAAAAACTCCTGGCTTTTCAGATAGACGAGGAAAATGTAGTAGATTTTTAACACATTTGCTTCCTACTTTCTTTCTTTCAAAACCCAGCATAGCAAGAGAGACAAATGTTTTCTAATCCCAAAATGAAAACATATGTTAGAGGTCGGGTGCGGTGGCTCACGCCTGTCATCCCAGCACTGTAGGAGGCTGAGGCAGGCGGATCACTTGGGGTCAGGAGTTCGAGACCAGCCTGGCCAACATGGCAAAACCCCATCTCTACTACAAATACAAAAATTAGTTGGGCGTGGTGGCAGGTGCCTGTAATCCCAGCTACGCCGGAGGCTGAGGCAAAAGAATCGCTTGAACCCCGGGAGGTGGAGGTTGCAGTGAGCCCCAGCCTGGGCAACAGAGTGAGACTGAATCGCCAAAAAAAAAAAAAAAAAAAAAAAAAAAAAAAAAAAAAAAAAAAAGAAAAAGAAAAAGAAAACAAAGAAAAGAAAACACATGCTCACACAGTGGCATGCAGATATAAACATAATCACATGTCCTGGCTAGCCCAGTATCTTTTAATAATATACTTTATGCCTAACTCAGCAAGGGAGCCTTGGAGAGTGAATCAATTTCTCTTTATGATGCCCTTACCAAAGGAGTCTGTTGAAAATAGGTTAATAGATTTTCCCGAGTGTAACCAGAATGTGGAAACAAAACTGGACTGTTACGAAGAAAAATGAAGATTAAAAATAGCCAGATTTCTACCTGCCTTCAGGATTTCAAACTTTATTAATCAAACCATTTTCTTAATTGCATACCTCATTAGAGGACTGCAGGAGTTATTTATAAAACACTTAGGTCTGTTTTTTAATATGGCGTGGATACGTCTGCAACATGCCTATGGGTGTGCACATTTTCACAGGATCTGCTGGTCACTTCAACAAGGAACGCGTTTGTTCTCTTCTTTTCAAATGCAAATATCTGCAGCGGCTTCTCATGTGCTTCCCTCGTGGAGCACGGCTGCTCTCTCTTTGTTTATGCTAATGTAATAAACTGTCCCTAGGGAGTTCTGGCTAAACATAATATTAAATAGTCAGCAACATAATCAATTATTTTACCAGCAGGAATGGCTTGTTTACTTAATCTCTCTTTTAAAAACAGTCATTTCGAAAAAGGCATTTAATACCTTACTTATTTTGACAGCGTCAGGAAACTCCATTGTTAAACAGAAGCATGTTAAATCAAACAGCCCTCCATAGAGGCAACAGCCAAGATATGTCAGCTGGATTGACTTTTACAGCAGAAAGCTGTAAAAACATTTTATAGGAGGGAAAACCTAGAACAGCCCTGGAAGCGACACTCTGTGGACAAAAGCTCAACCCAGATGAATCAAAGACAGAATCGGGCATTAAATACCCACTTTCATTTGAATGCACTATTGTTACAGGACAGGAGTACTTGGAAATTAAACACTAATGATGGGAAAGAGTATTAAGAATTAATGAATATAGGGAAAAGATTAAAAGCCAGAGATTCTGAGCCAGTAAATGTATTGGTTGATTGATTTTGACAGGTGCCATTTAGTTTTAATGATTTCAAATAACACTTCGTAGTAGGATACTAAAAATCCCGCTGTGTGGGGATGTCTACATGGTAATAAATCTTGGCAATATGAGTTTCACTATAAGTTGTAGTGGCCATGGCCACATTTTCCTTAAGAGTAAGTTGTTCTTTAGATTTGTAGATCAGCGAACTGAAACTACACAGGTCTCTCTACTCCTTGATTTAATTTCTTGATCATCATTACTTAGCTCATATTTAGAAAACAATTTCTTTCTGAAGAAAGCACTGAGGACTTTATCTTCTGGATAATATTTCAACCTCTGGTCCTATTTTTTTTTATGTGACTTCTATATGTCAGTTAGCTTTTTGCCTCAGTTTCCCAAGGATGCAAAATAAGGAGAAGAATTTCCTGGTGAAAGAAATAATTAACATCTGCAAAGAACTTTACAATCTCCTTATGAAAGAACTCTTCATGAGGGAAAATGTGATGTGTTATGCTGTATGAGATAAAAGAGAAATGACTGAAGATTTCAAACACTGTGGAAGTTATTGAAGAATAAAAAAAAATGCCAGAGGGAGATAATTATCTTCAGAAAGACATATATCACCAGACAGGCTATAATACAGTGATGGAAGAGAGATTAAAAAGGAAATTCGATGAAGCCTTCGGGGATTTGGGTCCCATGTCGTCCGCAAGACTCCTGGGGGACTTCTATTGTAAAACTCTAAATCAAATATGATCCAGAAGAGTGAATAAAATATCAGTAAATCAAAATCTAAAACGTGAGGCTAGCCAGGCGCGGTGGCTCACATCTGTAATTCCAGCACCTTGGGAACAATCCAGGCAAGCAGATCACTTGAGCCCGGAAGTTCAAGACCAGCCTGGGCAACATGGTGAAACCCTGTCTCTACAAAAAAATACAAAATAGCCAGGTGTGGTGGTAAATGCCCGTGGTCCCAGCTACTTAGGAGGCTGAAGTGGGAGGCTCACTTGAGCCCAGGAGGTCGATGCTGCAGTGAGCCATGATTGTGTCACTGTACACTAGCCTGGGAGACAGAACAAGACCCTGTCTCTATACAAAATAAATAAAAATAAATGTAAAACATTAAATGTAAAGCTTCTAGCCATCTTCCCAAAACTTTGCATGGCTTCTGTTTTCTTTGGGCCTCTAATGCCTCTTGTACGTACCATAATTGGTGCTTAATTATTGATTCAGACACCTTTTTCCATCCTTCCTTACAGATTTGAATGGCCAGACAATTGAGGAAGGTATGTCCAATTCCTCTCTCCATCGCCTGTCCCTCTTTGGTAATAGATAGAACTTCTATCTTTTCACTTTACTTAGTGTGTGGGAACCACTCTTGCTCACAAGATAACTTGGTGTTTCATAAATACACAAGCCACTCTATGCAGAAAGCATCAAACTTTCATCGAATATTGGGCAATATAATGTTTCATGTTGTCCAGGAATAACAGAAGCCAAAAGGTTCTTTTTGAAGAGGACCCCAAGAGCTCTGCTCCTGGGTGGGAATTCCAGCCCTACGGCTCCTGCCCCCGATGGTGTCAACAGATCCTCTTACGTAGACTTGCACAGCGACCCACTTGGGAGGCTCGTGTTCGAGTGGGTCCGTGTGGTCCAGGAAATGCCTCAGGCTTTCCACTTTTTTCCAGTAATGCTGATCATTTTCTAGTTATAGGAAATTAGAAATTCTCAAATAATAAATCACTTGAGCAAGAAAAAGCATTCTTTTGAATAAATTCTGGATGAGGATCATTGATTTTAGAAACTTGAAACTCACGGCCAATTCAAGAGAGAAATACTGAACGTGCAGTCGGGGCGGCACATGCGTAGTCGGGGCGGCACATGCGTAGTCGGAGCGGCACCTGCAGTCGGAGCGGCCCTTGCGTAGTCAGGGCGGCACATGCGTAGTCGGGGTGGCATCTGCGGTCGGGGCGGCACATGCGTAGTCGCTGGGTGGCACATGCGAACAGCGCGGCATTACGCGAATGCTGCAATACGCGTAGTCGGGCGCACATGCGCAGTCGGGGCGCCACGCGTAGTCGGGGTGGCAATGTAAGTGGAAGTGCTGGGTACACTCAAAAAACACTGTACAGAGAGGAATGCGTTGCATGAGAGAGACCCATGCATACTGTTTACATGGTATGTGCAAATCCAACAAGATTCTCTTATGGAATCTGAATATGAATTCAGGTTACCAAAGTTGGATCTCGACCACCATTACTAAAACTTCAGCCTTGATGTAAGCTAGCAAATATCACATTTTTCAGGCCGGGTGCTGTATACAATTGTGCTCTCTAAGCATACAGGGAGCTATGTCCATTTTTCAATCTGCTTTTAAGTATAAATTAATCATTAACCCCTCCAAAGGCATTAGAAGTGAGACCAACCCTGTTTAAAAACTCTCTAATTACTTTCTTTCCCATGGATGGAAATATGCATGTTTCTTCTTCCAAAAGGAAAAAAAAAAATGCTTCTAATAAATACCTGGCTGATTTGCAACTGTTTGGAACATCAATTGAGAAACTGAAATGATGGATAATCATAATGTAGAGCTGAGCTGGTGCATTTACCATTCATAGTTTTCGAAGAGGATTACATTTTCAATACGGCAGTAATTATCATAACGTGGAGAAGACAGCCTAAAAAAGGTTTTTTTGTTTGTTTGTTTTTTTTTTTTTTTTTTGCAGTTGCACTGGAGAATTGGCAGAAAAAAGTTGATGTTAGGAAAATTACCCTTACTAAGGAAATACATTTTCCCAAGAAATAGTGAGGGTCTGTGGGGATAAGCGTGGCTGGACATATATTAATTATGGACTTCAACTGGTTATGTGGAAACTGAAGTTATTCCCCATTTCCCTATCATTGTAATGATACAATTAATGATACACTTAAACAGCCACACACATTATTAACACACATAATGATCAGTGTAAAACAACATGTAAAACAATTTTGTATTTGTCCTGTCCTAGTTTCCCATTTGGACTTTAATCTGGTCAGTATCAAGAATTCTCCATGTGGCCACGGTGGCTCATGCCTGTAATCCCAGCACTTCGGGAGGCCGAGACAGGTGGATCACCTGAGGTCAGGAGTTCACGACCAGCCTGACCAACATGGCGAAACCCCATCTCTACTAACAATACAAAAATTAGCAGGGCATGGTGGCTTGCGCCTGTAGTCCCAGCTACTCGGAAGTCTGAGGCAGGGGCAATCGCTTGTACCCAGGAGGCAGAGGTTACAGTGAGCTGAGATGGTGCCACAGCACTCCAGCCTGGGTGACAGAGCAAGACTCCGTTTCAAAAAAAAAAAAAAATTAAAATTAAAAAAATAATAAAAATAAAAAAGAATTGGCCATGTGAGCTTAGCTCCTTTACTTCACTCAATGTTTTCATCATTAAAGCAAGTAGATTAAAATAGATCAGTGTTTCTCAAACTTTCATGTGCATTTGAACCATCTGGGGATCTCGCTAAAATGTGGGCTTGAATTCAGGGGGTCTCTGGGGTGGGGTGCAAGAGTCTGCATGTCCACCCAGCTCCATCATTATGCTAATGATGCCAGACTGAGGGCCACAGTTTGGGTCATAATGGGAATTCACAAGTTTCCTTTCATCTCAATGGTTCTTTAGATGACACAGGGATTCTTGTTTTTGTCATCATGTTGTTTGAATTGTTCATGGAGTTTAGCTTACTACTTCTCATCTTGCCTTCCCTTATCACCCTGCAAAAGGCCCACCTTAGATTTTGCTTTTAATTGTTTATAGTGTGTGTTTGGTATCTCTGTCAGATGCTGGACAAAGTCCATTTTTAATGAAAGCCACAAGCTTGGAAAATAATACATTCAGCTCACCCAAGTTGCAGGCCACAAACCGAGGCATTTATCCAATTGCCTCACGCTCCAGCCATATTCCCTGTGATACCTTTCCATGTTCTTTGAGTACTTGATTAACAGCCATGAAATGAAAAATATTCACTGTGTTTCCTTTCTGTCACTTGGACTGTAGTTGTCGCCTGCAAATGAGGCAGCTCTTGAGTTTTCTTGTGAAAGAGTGTGGCCAGAGCAGGGCTGAGATTCAGAGCTCTCAGTTCCGCTGGTGATGCGAGATCATTCTCTTAGGCACAACAATAGCCGTGTGTGCCTTATTAAAGCAGTGGGTCTATTTTTATCTATGCGCCATAAAACACTTTCAGATGCCTAGTTGAAAGGTACTGGGCTACTAACATACGGCTAGGCTGCCTGGACCTGGGACCCAGCTTAGTTCTCTCTCCCATGGGATGATCTTGGGCAAATTACTAGGGTGGTGCAAAAGTAATCTCAGTTTTTGCAAAAAAAAAGAAAAAAAAGGCAAAAACTGCAATTACTTTTGTACCAACCTAATGCTTATTCTCTCTGTGCCTTGGTTTCCTTATCTGTGAAACAGGAACATTTTTCACAGGACTGTTAAAAAGATCAAATGGGTTAATTCCGTCAAGTACTGAGAAGTATACTTAGCACACATTGAGTGCAATACAGGCATTGGCTAATGTTACCATTCAAGATCCAACCATTAAATCTTGTTCCAGACCATATCACTTATTTTTCCATGCAACAAGCATACATTTCCTGCTTGCTGTATACAAACTATTATTTAACAGTTTCTTAAATTTTGATAAATTGTAAATATTAGAAATTAAAATCTTATAACTCTTATATGTAAGCAGTGTGGAAGACATAAAATTGTGTTGCACCTCAAAAAATGTGCAGTCTGGCTGGGTGCGGTGACTCACAACTGTAATCCTAGCACTTTGGGAGGCTGAGGCAGGTGGATCACTTGAGGTTAAGAGTTCAAGACCAGCCTAGCCAACATGGTGAAACCCTGTCTCCACTAAAAATACAAAAATTAGCTGGGTGTGGTAGTGCATGCATGTAATCCCAGCTACTTGGGAAGTTGAGGCAGGAGGATTGCTTGAACCCAGGAGGCTGAGGTTGCAGTGAGCAGAGATCACATCACTGCCCTGTAACCTGGGCAACAGAGCCAGACTCCGACTCAAAAAAAAAAAAAAAAGTGCAGTCTGCTAGGTGCCATGGCTCATGACTGTAATCCCAGCACTTTGGGAGGCCAAGGCAGGCAGATCACCTGAGGTCAGGAGTTTGAGACCAACCTGGCCAACATCAAACCCCGTCTCGACTAAAAATACAAAAAATTAGCAAGGCATGATAGCTTGCACCTGTAATCCCAGCTACTCGGGAGGCTAGGCAGGAGGGTTGCTTGAACCCGGGAGGTGGAGGTTGCAGTGAGCAAGATGGCACCACTGCACTCCAGCCTGGGCAACAGAGTGAGACCCTGTCTCAAAAAAAATGTACAGTTCAGGCCATGTAATCCCAGCTACTAGGGCAGCTGAGGCGGGAGGGTTGTTTGAACCAGGAATTTAAGACCAGCCTAGTCAACAGAGACCCTGTCTCTTAAAAAGAAAATTGTAGTCTTATGGGGGAGAAAAATATATGTAATGTAATAATAATAAAGAAGGGCTATTACCTACTAAGGAGTTGGGTAACACGTTTGGTATTTCTTGCCCACTGCTCTATCGCAAAACAGAAAAAATCCAAGTCTTCGTATTATTGTTTCAGTCCTTCCATTTTATTTAACACCTAAAGACATAATTTTAATATTGCAGAAATTATTTTTTCAAAATGGAGCTACTATTATTGTTTTTCTGATTATAAAAGCAATATACGGATCAGCATAAACTATCTCAGGAAGATTAGGGAAGGCAGAAGTAACAGTGATTACCTTCTGGAAGGCACTACGGGAAGAGGGAGCCTTAATTAATATTGCTTCCTCTTTTGTATGCTTCCAATTTTGTACATATGCAAGTATTGTCTACTAAAAATAAATATTTTTTAATTAACAGAGGTATGTTTGTTATAAGACACATGGTATGAAAGTTATAAAGCAGAAAGTGATATTACTTATACTACTACCACAGACTGAGCATTTTCACATCTGTGTTTCCAGGCATATATAAATGCATTTTTTCCAAAGACAAGATCGTGATATACAAAATGTTTTAAAAATGCTTTTCAGGTCAAAAAATATAAATCTACCACATCATTTGTAATGATGCCCATATTATCTTCTATTGTGTGCGTGTACCTTAGTTGATTTAATCAACTCTGTCTAGGTGAGTATTTTCAACAGTTCTGTGATGAACACCTTTATTCATGCATATTTATGTAATTGTCTTGTTATTTTCTTAGACAATTCTTACAGAAGTTCAATATCTGGGCAACGGATATGCATATAAAGTTGAGATTTTTAAAAAGCACAGAATGACTAAAGAAATGAGTCATTTCTCCCCAGGTGTCCCTCCATGGAACAGAGGTGCATTGTGGTCTATATGTAGGAGCTAAAGGGATGATATCTCTTGTCTCCCATAGCTGGAAGGGATGAGGGTTGTTACCTCCAGCATCATCTTTAGAGAGCCAGGTAGGAACATGGTGGAAGGGATGAGATTGGGTCTTGGAGATAAACTACAGTTGATGTACCTGGTTGAATTTCATTTTTGTTTCTCTTCTTTCCGGAAGGAAATCTCTTACTGCACCCTTGAAGCAGCTTGAGTTATTTCTGAGAATGGACTCGTGTGCTGCTAATGCTGATATCGTAGTTAATGTTTTCCTTAATAGCAAGGGGGTAGGTAGAATTGGAAGAGGATCAGAATAGCTTTGTAGATCTCTGAGCCTGGATGACACTATGCATCTAAGTAGGAGAGTGAAATAGGAATTATTAGATTCATAAGGCCTACTGGCAACTTCAGTTTTTTTCTGTCTCTTTTTTAATACAAAGAAACTTGGAGTGCAAGAGGTTCAGTCCCTCATTCAAGTTTATAGCCGATGAAAGGCTGAACAGGAAGCAGAATGCAAACCTAAATTGTGGTTCAGCATCCTGCATGACACCACATAAGCCCAATTGTGTAGAATTATTGTATATGATCATGGAGAATTACTGAAGACTAGACATTAACTAGCAGAATTTACATTAGTACATTTTACTCATCTATGTAGTAGTCATCTTTAGTGTATTCAATGCTCCTGTTTCTCTCTACTTGCAATGACCTATAAAATAAGAAGGAACATGGCCTGCATTTCAACTGTATTGAGATGTAGATCAAAATACTTACATCTGAGTTGGATGGGAAGCTGGTTTCTTGCTATTTACGTTGGTCATTTTTTCATTTAGGATCTTGCTTTGCTGAACGGGGCAACAAGTGAAAGCTGAATGTCTCCTGCTGCTGAGCCCTGGTCTTCTAAGAGAGCAGAGTTACTGGGAAGGTTTGAGCTGACATCCGGCAGTGACCCTTAACTCCTGGAGGTTCCTGCATGTATCAGTCCTAATGGAATTCACTGGGTTCTTAAAGGATCCACTCTCTGTAAGTGCGGGTTTATAAATGTGGCATTATAATCACAGGACTATTAAGGTAATTGAGGCAAGACTCAGATCATGCCTGCAATCTACTTGGAAATCTATTTTTAAAAATTTGAGAGCAAAAAGTCCTTCAAAGCTTTTTTTTTTTTTTTTGGAAGCATAGAAACTTCAAGGGAAAAAGGAAGACAATTTGCAACTCTGGCCTCAAATCCTTTTTGGAACCGTGGCAAGGATCAAACAAATGAGGTTATTTTTTCATAAGGCAAAGTGTTTCACTGCAAGGCATCTCTCTGTTTCTCTCATGCTTGTGTACAAGAGCCTTCCTAAACAACAATGCACACCCCGCCTCTCACTCAAGTGTTCTGAAGGCGTGTTGCACTTGAATACGTTCCTGCTTTGTGTACAAATGCGGATTATATGAAATCTATCATTAATCAAAACATTCATATCAGCCTTATTCAGAGATAGGCTTTGTGTTTGCGGCACTTCTTTCCTCTTTTATTCAACAAATATTTACTAAGTATCTACTGCGAGCCAGATCATGTTCTAATGGTTGGGGATACAGCTATACAGAAGATACGGTACTGTTGTAGTGGGAGAGACAGAAGTCATAAGGAAAAAGCAACATGATACTGGTGATGATAAGTATCAGTCAGAAAAATAGAGCTGAGTATAGGGCCATGGGGGATGCAGAGTTTGCAAATATAGAGTGATCAGAGAAGCTGAAAGCTGAAGGGGATAGAGGCACAAGCAAGCCAGCATCTTGAGCAAGAGTATCCCAGGCACAGAAGACAGCAGATGCAGGGGCTCTGAGAAAGGAGCACAGTCCGCCTGTGCAAGGAACAGCATTAGACCTCGACTGGAGTGGTCCCAGCAGCGCCAGGACGCACGTTTACTAGACAAAGCAGCTGGAGAGGAAGCGGACAGCGGAAGCAAACAGGCTGTGCCCAGGACTTCAGCTCCACCTCCAGTCGGGTGGGAAATCACTGCAGCGTTTTGAGCCGGGACTGGTGTGATCTGACTCACTTTCTGAGAGCTCACACTCTTACCTCTGTGTCGTGAACCAACGGTAGGATGTGAGAGTAGACTCAGGGAGCCCAGTGAGGAGGTGTCTGCCATGAGCTCATCCGAGTCTGGGGGTGTTTGATGACTTGGGCCAGAGGGGAGCAGTGCTCAAAAGGTAAAAACTCAACAATTCAGCGCGTGTTTGAAGGTGGAGCCCAAAGCACCCAGCAGCATCTGTTGAATAAGGCACCACCATCTGTTTACCGAAACAAGACTAGAATGCACTACGAGAAACAGGAAACTGTCAGGAATTGTTACTAAAGTAGAGTTATCAGTGGTGTGGCCGTTTATAAATATACTGATCAATAAAAAAGAAAAGATACCTGTCTTTAGTGACTGATAATAAAAGAATATGGTATAACATACCGTGAAGAAATATCACAGCAGAAAACTGGGATGGAGTGTGCCCCTGACCGTATCGGGGTTCACCCCCTCAATCCAGCAACATTAAGAGTATTGAGCATGGTTCGCGTTGGGATGGCTCTTTGAAGCTGGCAAAGCTGCAGAGTTGGCCATGAGAACGACTTTGAGATCCTTCCTTCTACGCCCAGGGTTCTCCAGTTTGAGAGTCTCCAGGCAAGCCCCAGCATCCCCCAGATTCTTATGTCACTAAAATTAAGTTGATGAAAATAGCCTTCTTATTCAAAGCATCTGCAGCCCACCCCTGCAGCTTCTCCCCAGCAGGATGTCTCCTCCTGTTCCAGAACGACAAAACTCAAAGTAAATAAACCCAGGAGTGCAAACAATGGATTTGTGGAGCACATCACTCACTCGGAAGCTACATAAACAATCTTTGCTTTCAAAAAACAAAATCTTCATTGTCCCTTTTGGTCCAAGAAGCTAAGAAAGTGGTGGAACTGTAATGACTTTCATACCATCTTTCCAAAAAATGTACACATGATATTATCACTCTCATTTACAGAAAGGGAGAAGGAGACATATCGCCACGTAGTTTTCCTTCAGGTCAATGCCAAAGCCAGGACCTAATTCTGCAAACATTCATGGAGCTCATTCTATGTACCAATGACTGTGGTATATAGAACTCAGGTTCTAATTTTCAGACATGTATTTTTTCACTACTAAAAAATTGCTGAACATTTTTTCTTAGTTGGCAAAAGGAAAGCAAGAAAAAAACACCTGGTATTTTTTTTAAACTGGAAAATGTTGGCTCATTCAACATGGTTTATACTATTTAGAGGCAAGAGAAAAAGAGATGGAGATATTTCTGTCTGCAATAATTTCCTGGCTTTCCAGATTTTCCTTTCTTTATCCTCCTCCCCCCCCCTCCTCCTTTTCTTCTGCTTCTTCTCCTTCTCCTCCTTCTTTTCTTTAGAAGCTAAAGGCATGCCAACAAAAGACTCAGGAGAAATGCCAGCCATACCTTAAATTTCTGTAGCTCTGTACTTCCTAAGAGACCAAAGCAGTTGGAAACAAGAGAACACATACAAAAGCAAACTGTGTCTAGCACGATGATTGGAATAAGTTGCGATGACCCCAGTGATAGCATTGTCTTACAGCATGCCCCAGGTAGGAGGAAGGCACCAAGGTGACCATCATTATCTGTATCACTTTTCCTGGGGATTATCTTTGACAAAAATAGTTTAAGATGTTTCTCCAAATTCACATGAATCAATATTCAATTTGGGTTTTGAGACTTTTTGCTAGACTCTTCCATTTCTGAATTCCCGGTTAGCCTGTTCCTATGGGCTAGAATTGGAAACTTATTTTATTATTAAAGGGAGCGCAAAAAAATGTTTTTGAGCACCCAGCTCAACGCTCTGCTCTGGTCACTGGGCACATTGCACCCTCCTAATTCCTCTCAATCCTATAAAGTAAGAGGTTATTTCTTTTCTTTTCTTTTCTTTTTTCTTTTTCTTTTTTTTTTTTTTTTTGAGATGGAGTCTTACTCTGTCGCCCAGGCTGGAGTGTAGTGGCACGATCTCGACTCACTGCAACCTCTGCCTCCCAGATTCACGCGATTCTCCTGCCTCAGCCCTCCAAGTAGCTGGGATTACAGGTGTATGCCACCATGCCTGGGTAATTTTTGTACTTTTAGTAGAGACAGGGTTTCATTATGCTGGCCAGGCTGGTCTTGAACTCCCAACCTAGTGATCTGCCTGCTTTGGCCTCCCAAAGTGCTGGGATTACAGGCGTGAGCCACCACACCCAGCCAGTAAGAGGTAATTATGTCCATTTCACAGATGGCCAATCTGAGGTTCAGATAAATTCATTGACTTGCACACAATTTATTTAAGGGGATCATGGGATTTGAATCTAGGTCTCTTCATTCTTTATTCTTTTGTTCACTACTCTGGTCTGCAGTATTATTCTGTTACTACTCATTTCATGGGAATTTTTTTTAAGAGATGGGGGTCTTCCTGTGTCACCCAGGCCTAGTGCAGTGGCACAGTCACAGCTCACCGAAGCCTCGAACTCTGAGGCTCAAGTGATCCTCCTGCCTCAGCTTCCCAGGTAGCTGGGATTACAGATGCAAGCCACCATGCCTGGCTTCATGTGAATTTGTAACAATTTGTTTAGGAATATGCGATCAGTCCCATTGTCTGCTTTTCAAATTGGTCTTTAAAATTAGCTATCCTTTTAGGGTTTGACAAAGATTAAGTTTCACGAAAGTAATAAAGCATTGGTATATGTGAAGGCTTTGTTTTCAATGAGTACAATATAACTCAAGGCCTTTTAATATCTTATGACTCAGCTGCTAGCTACATTCTTGTTTGGAATATTTTATATGCATTGTCAGGAAGATGTAACTATTGACTAATAAAGAGAATAGAAAAAGCCAGAAAGGAAGGTTGAAAGAGGAATTAGAGGAATTACAGAGGGTGCAAGTCCATGGAAATGTAGAAAACAAATTTGGGATATGATCTGATTTATCATCAATATAGAATTATTGGATGTGTATTGAAGAGTATTGTAAGCTTGTGCTAAAATGCTATGAACGATGTGTATTTTAAACAGGTGACAGATGAGTAGATGGGGAGATGGAGGAGGTCGTACTTCTGAAGCCTCCGTTAAGTGCCAGTCTCCCTCTCTGAAAGAGAAATTTAGTCTTCATAATATTTTGGTGGGTAGGGTGGGGGTAGGTTTTCTTAGTCCTTTTTTTTAAGCTGAGAAAACTGAAGGGGGTAAGGAAGAGGAAGAGATGGGGAAAGAGAGAGAGAGAGAGGAAAGAAGTGAAACTAATAATGGCAGAACTGGGATCTAAGTCCAAGATCATCTATCTTCCATGTACAGGCTCCCTCCACTCTAACACGCTGCCTCATGGTGCATCCAACAGGACCATGGGGGTTTCCAAAGGCCTCTGGTGAATTTTGTAAAAAGACAATAATCACTGGATTTTAGTAGTGCCTAAGGGTAGCCCAAACTTCAATCAACACGAATGATTTTGACTCTTCAATAACATGAACATGAGAACACATATGTGCCATGTAACGTGATGCGGTGGTCTTAGACCTTTTTGGCACCAAGTACCAGTTTCGTGGAAGACGATTTTTCCATGGATGGGTGGTGGGGGATGGTTTCGGGATGATTCAAGAGCATTCCATTTATTGTGCCCTTTATTTTTATTACTATTCCATTGTAATATGTAATGAAATAATTATACAACTCACCATGATGTAGAATCAGTGGGAGCCGTAAGCTTGTTTTCCTGCAACTAAACGGTCCCATCTGGGAGTGATGGGAGACAGTGACACCCAAAGTGTGTTGTTTATGTTCAGCCTACTCTGTAATCTCACTTCGGTGGCTGTCACTGCAGAAAACCCTGCTTCCCAAAGATAGGGGGTTGTAGATGGAAGCAGGTTCTTCAGTGTTTTTGTGGCAATCTGAGGATATTCTGCCTTGACTTTAACCCAGAACGTAGGGAGATTTGAAGTTGTCTCAAACATACTTATAAGGCCACCAGATGCAGTTGTACGATTGAAGTCTATCAACTAACCTGCCACTGTAAAGCCTGCCACCAGATGACGCTTAATTGTCACTTGCCACTCACTGATAGGGTTTTGATATGAGTCTGCAAGCAATTGATCTATTATGGTCTCTGTGCAGTCGGACCTCTCTACTAACGTTAATCCATATTTGCAGCTGCTCCCAGTGCTAGCATCACCCCATCAGCTCCATCTCAGATCATCAGGCATTAGATTCTCGTAAGGAGCACACAACTTAGATCCTTGGCATGTACAGTTCACAATAGGGTTTGTGCTCCTATGAGAATCCAATGCCATCGCTGATCTGACAGGAGGTGGAGCTGAGGCAGTAGTGGGAGCAATGGGGAGTGACCGTAAGTACTGATAAAGCTTCGCTCGCTCAATGGACTTCTGACGTAATGGCTTGGCTACTCTCTAGCTGGTTATGTCAAACAGCTACTTAACTCCTCCAGCTCGTGGTTTCCTCATCCGCAAAGTGGGTATGACGACAGTAACTATCTCATGGGATTCAATGAGGTTAAATTACGACAAATGAACATCAGCACTTGGTACAGAGCCTGGCATGTAGTGTCGTATTGTTGTTGCTATTATCACATTCCAAATATCCTTGTCACTTTTTATTCTCAAACTTAGTTCCATTCAGGCCACAGTCATGATTCCTTCTATTTTCAACCCATTAAAAAAAATTAGCATTGGCATTGCTCATGAGCTTGCCCTGGCCCTCCTTTTCATTTTAGCCTTTTCTTCTGTTGCTAAATGATCCACATTCCTTCAATCTTCCATCCCATACATTATCCTCAGTCTCTGGCATCTGTACTCTCATAAATCGTGGGAATGGAGTTTATGGATAATGTGCCCAGGCTCTGGAGTCAGATTGAGTTAAAGTTTGGGCTTCAACACTTACTAGTCATGTATCTACAATGAGCTGGCTTAATCACTCTCAGCCCCTTCCTCAGTTTCTTTGTCTATAAAGTGGGGACAATAACACTGCCTACTATACAGGCTTGCTGTGGGGTTAAATGAGGTAGGATACATAAGGCCCTTGGAAGAGGGCTTGGCACCAAGTATGTGCTCAGTCAATATTAACTGTTGTAATTAATTCCCTGGCTTAAGGAAGTGTGTCTTTAGCAAGTGTACTCTATTGTTTGCTCAGATGCATTTGTATATTTTCTAGATTTTTTCATTTGTGCTATCCCTAAGGAATTGGTTTCTGATTTGGCATAATGCAAACCAAGAAAGAAATGAAAGGTGAGTGAGAGCACTTAAACACTGGGGTCTTTCAGTTGCGTGAACTACTTTGTTTCCATTGGCTTAAAGACCTAGAGAAAACACCGTTGCACTAACCATTCTGTACTTGAGGAGTTTTTATGTAGGTGAGATCAGAGTGATGAATGATGATGGATGGATGGATTCATTTCAGGTCCATTACAGTGCCAGCTTTACGTGGACGTTTACATGGGTTTTCTGATCACAGAGGCCACTGTGCAGGGAGGAATAGGAAGAGGGTGACACTTTTGCCTTCCCCCATTGCCATGCAAGCCACCCAAGCACTACAGAACAGAGAAATGGCTTCAGTTCAGTGTAAGGATGAATTTGCCAAGAGGAGTCAAAGATGGAATGAGCTATCTCTGGAGGGAGTGAGGAGTGAGGTGTTCAAACAGACCGCATGGTCATTTGTTGGGCTGTGTCCCCACCCAAATCTCATCTTGAATTATAATCCCCATAATCCCCATGTATTGAGGGAGGGACCCAGTGGGAGGTGATTGGATCCCGGGAGCAGTTTCTCCCATGTTGTTCTTGTGATAGTGAGTTCTCACCAGATCTGATGGTTTTATAAGGGGCTCTTCACCCTTTGCTTCACACACACATGCTCTCTCTCTTTTGCTCTTTCTGTCTCTCTTGCCACCATATAAGACATGACTCTTCCCCTTCAGCCGTGATTGTAAGTTTCCTGAGGCCTCCCCAGCCATGTGGAACTGTGAGTCAATTAAACCTCTTTTCTTTATAAATCAATTACCCAGTCTTGGGTATGTCTTTATAACAGTGTGAAAACAGATTAACATAGATAATGTAGAGAGGAGTTGGGCATGAGAGAGATGGCAGACCAGGTGACCTTTGCGGCTCATTCAACCTAAGAATCTAAATTCAGGGAAACTGGGTTTGATCCCTTGGGGGAACGCTTGGATTTGCTGTACGTGTTTGAACTGACTACTCTGTTGTGGTTTCCCATCTGGGAATACTAGAATTTCTTGCTTAAGTTAGAAGTTACAAGTTAATAGCTTATGACTATGGTGTTAAATATCATCAAACTTTTGTATAATTTATTCTTTCTTTCAAATGGAGCCAAGACAATACCAGGGTCTTTGTACTTACTGTTCCCATTCTCTGGAGCTCTCTGTTCAAATGCCACTTTCCTGACCCACTTTCATAAAAAATGTCATCCCCCCCCAACACCATACTTGTCATTGTCACTTCCTGTGCCTCCCCCTGCTTTACTCTTTTCCATGGGACTAACATCCACATGACACATTAGATATTCATTTCTTTGGTGCTGATCTCTCCTTGATGAACTGTAAGTGTCATGGAACAGGGCTTCGTCTGTCTTGTTCACCGTTATTTCAGATCCTAAAACAGTGCCTAGCACATAGCAGGTCTTCAATAAATATTTGTTGAATGAGAAAAAGATTTGCTTTTATTTTTCCTTAATTTTCCTCTATATCTAATTTATGTAAGTTTCTCTTCAAAAAATTGGTTTAGGAAACATTGAAAAATCTTTTGAGTTTCCTCCACCCCCAAGGTATGAAATTAAAATGAAAATCTCCAAGAATTCAGCAACAACATCCATTTCAGAGGCACTTACAAGGGTAAAAAAAAAAAAAAAAATCAGTCTTTAAAGGGATAAGAAAAAAAACATAGTGCTATGTTAAAATCTATTTTAAGTGACTCATTTTAAAAAATGGAAGCAATGTTACTTTTCAAAGAAACATGTAAGTACTCTATGTATAACATTCAAAGGATGAATGATTTGATATGAATACAATTCAGCTTATTTGTAGCCAAGGCTTCTAAGCCATCATCTGTAATCAAATATAGTAAGAACCTAATTCTTCCCTTAGTACTGATACCTGTATCTTCAATATTCTTTATTTTTTTAAAAATAAACAACAACAAAAAACTATCTAAAACATCTAAAAGCAAGTCAATGTCTATTTCCAGTAGATGGCACTGCAAATCAAGTCTTTGTAGATCTCATAACTATCACTTCTTTGATCATGATAATAATGATTTATTCTGTACTAAGATCATCTAAACCGACTTACACAGTGAAAATAAATAGGATGGCGATTCTGAGGCTACACAAAAGCTGAGATAGTTCAGTTCCCTAATACTGCTATCTCTCCTCTTGTATATCATAGTTGGGCACTTTTATTAAAGTAGTGGGTGAATGTAACAAATTGCCCATCATGCTTATTGATGAAACTGCTTTTTGATGTGGGATTTTTGGTCGCTTGTTTTAGTTTGTTTAGTCTATTTTGCAATACAAGTTCAATGGGACTCTTAATCCTTTTACACTATGTCAAATTCAACCTCATTCAGGCCAGTTATCATTCACAGAGGAAATACTGTTCTAGGATCACAGACCCACATCCCTGACCTGCACTGTGTTTACTGTTGTTTGTTTGTTGGTTGGTTGGGGCATGATCTTGCTCTGTCACCCAGGCTGGAGTGCAGTAGCATGATCATAGTTCACTGCAGTCTCAACTGCCTGGGCTCAGGCAATCCTCTTGCCTCAGCCTCCTGAGGAGTTGGGGCTGCAGGTGCACGCCACCATGCCCAGCTAATTTTTATTTTTTGTAGAGACAGGGTCTGGATATGTTGTTCAGGCTGGTCTCTGCCTCCTGGGCTCAAGCAATCCTCCTGCTTCAGTCTCCCAAAGGGCTGGGATTACAGGTGTGAGCCACTGCACCCAGTTGGGGGGTGTGTGTGTGTGTTTGCCAATAGATACCCTCAGTCGTAAAGGGGTTAAATTAGAAAGTGTAAACGGTCTAGACAACTCAAGTTCCACAAGAAAAAACTGAGACACAACCTGTGTTTCAATGACAGTGACAGTGGATGAAGACTCAGCTTTATGTGTAAGGAAATATATATTGAAAACATTTTTAAAGCATTTAAAAGGGATATTACACATAATATAGATTAGGAGTTATGAAATGTTATCATAGATGTAAAAAGTACCTGGAATAGTGTCTGGAACAAAGTAGGTACTAAATAAATCCTCTGTCTCCTTTTTGCTGTCTTTAACAGGGCCTGAGAGCCAGTCCCTGCTCTGTAACTCTGTCCTTTAAAAGGCCTCTGTCATTTAATCTCTCTGGACTGCAGCTCTCAAAACAACTGGAATTGAGGCCACAAAGTCTAAAATATGATGCCTAATACACAGTAAGATGCACAAGTGAAGGGTGTGATACCATGCATCCAGATGTACAAGCCAGTAGCTGCAGAAGTTGGGAATGACTTTTGTCAGAATATTCTTCTCAGTGGAGAAAGAAGCCATTAGTCAAAACTGGAACATCCACAAGCAAACCACCTCGGCTCTTTCAATAAATGTCCTAGGAGAGTTCAGACATCATGTCCTTTTATTTTTTTTCTTGAGACGGAGTCTCGCTCTGTTGCCCAGTCTGGAGTGCAATGGTGCGATCTTGGTTCACTGCAACCTCTGCCTCCTGGGTTCAAGCAATTCTCCTGTCTCAGCTTCCCGAGTAGCTGGGATTACAGGTGCATGCCACCAGGTTTTAGGGTTTTTTTTTTTTTTGTATTTTTAGTAGAGATGGGGTTTCACCGTTTTCCCTGGGCTGGTCTCGAACTCCTGAGCTCAGGCAATCCACCTGCCTCAGCCTCCCAAAGTGCTAGGATTACAGGTATGAGCCATCACGCCCGGCCTTCATGTACTTTTAAAAATATGCCCTGCAGTCTACTATTTTTTTCTTTTGTTGTCAAGGAAGCTTGACATTCCTTCAAATTATATAAGAGTCAATCGCAATAGTGTGTTTCTGAAATTTCTAGAAATGTATGAGAAAGTGCTCTGTTAGGTGGTGATATTTTGTGAACCAATACACATCACTACACTCATTGAGAACTCTAGTTATTTTCACAAGCCATCTCGATAACCCCAGGCTTTTCTCAGAAGGACAGTCATAGATACTCTCACCGGAGCCCCCACACTTTTATGGGCAACACAAAACTCATACAGTAAACGCAAAAACACAATAATAATCAAAAGAAGGCAGAAATATGACCTGAACGATACCTTCACTGAAGGGCAGTAAGGCAAAGAAGCCCTAACACTCTTTCCCTACAGATTCCTTTACTTAATCCTTTTTTATCCTCTGTGACCTCAGAATTTGATTGCTATATCAAATTGGCAGAATACCATATACAGCAATTGATGGCTTTGGGGTGGGGTCTATTGTTCAGCACTGTTTAGGGTCTGAAAGGACCTCCCAGAACATCTAGTCCAATCCCCTCATTTTACCCAGGAGGAAAGAATGGCTCAGAGAGGTCACTGGACTTACAGAGGTCACACAGATAACTAGTGATGAAGCAGTGACTGAGGTCATTGGGCTCCCAATACATTAGCCATTAAGTGCTTTAATTGGGGATAGAAGATAAGGAAAAAGGGTGAAACAATAAAAAGAGAGAATGTATTTAGATTTACTCTTTGTGACCTTAGGAGGCTGATGGAAAAATACTATCTTATGTAGCCTAAGAAAAAACAAGTTTTGGTTTAAAGGCTCTAGTAAAGAGAAGGTTGTACAAATTCTTCAAATATTTGGTTCTGGCCTCCTTTTTTCCTCCTTCGGCTTTCCTGTTAAGCTAGTATGTCTAATAGTTCATTAGAGAGTCTCTATATTAAGAAAGGATAATGGTTTATCTTCTGTTTTCTTTGGTTCATTTCCTTTTCCCAGTGGGAAGTGATAACTTAAACATGGAATAGGTATGAATAAATTGAACATTTTTCTTGGGTACGACTAATGCAACAGGATTTAAGTAATCATATGTCCTAAATATAAAGAAAATAAGTAGTACACATATAATTTTTCAAACTCCTCTGCAATAGTTTTTGTGATGTAATACTTAGGAATACACAGAAAATGAGATGAAAACTTTTCAATTGTTCTATTATATTTCTAATTTGTGCTGTATCATTAGACAAATAGAATAGCATCTAAATATTTTACAATTAACCAATTTGCCTCATTTATGTTAAAGAATTCCAAAGTCCCAACTTGATCTGTAGAGTGATGAAATTCATGGCTTAAACAAAATTTAGGAATGAAATAACATCTATAGTTAGTGTGATCAAAGGCTTATTTTTGTCAAGATTTTTAGTAAATATTAACAATATAGAGAAAAAGTCTTGTGTTGATAATGAGATTTTCATGACTCTGTTTGAGTTGGAGTGTATAAGCCTTCTCTACTTAAAAAAAGCAGTCACAATTTTTGTCAGCGCTTTATGCTTTGCTGACTGTGTGGAATTTTTTCCTATCTTTAATTGATTTAGGGTGCAACCTACATCTGGGTACCTATATCCCTAAAGTGTCTGGTTCTGAAATAAAAATGAAAGTTGAAAGGTATTGAAGTGGGATGAAGGGGCCACTTTAATTGCCTCAGGGAATCTCCTAACCAATTTTCATTTGCCTCATTGGTGCCCTTGGATAAAAGAGAATGGAGGTCGGTTGCAGAAAAGAAAATCAAGGAATCTTCAAAAAGTCACGTGCAAAAAGCAACACAAAAGTAGGAGGGAAAGGAGTTTTTTTTTTTTTTTTAACAATAACAATGCCACCATTGTGTGCTGCGACTTCCTGATTATATTTCTTAATCACGATAGGTAACCCTCCCCCAAAATCACCATTTTGTGGATCCAGGAGCAAAGTCATACGGGGTCTACGTACCCAAAACATTAAAAATATTCAACTCCTTCGGAGTAACCAGGTAACATAATGAACACACAGTCATACACCGTTTGGGATCAGGTGTTCTTTTACATTTGCTTTTATTTGGATGAAACAATGTTTCGTGCACAATAATGACTTAAAACTGGTAAACAAGCCTGGAGAGAGCGCGGTGGCTGGCTGCAGCTCACGTCTCCAAGACTCGAGCAGAAGGAAATTGCGTTCTTCCCCCGCCGCCCCCCACCGCCCCACCGACCCCAAGCCGCCAGGAAGCCCTGCGCTGGCACCGGGGCAAGCGCTGTCGGCTCCCGGGAGCTAAGCGAGGCCGCGCGGTCTGGGACGCACGTGGGAGGGTGCCGCCGCTGTCGCCCTGTGGGGCCAGGGCCACTGGGTAGGCGCAGCGCGGGCCAAGAGCGGGAGGCTCAGGGCAGGGGATCCGCACTCGGGGCCATTCCTGCCGCGGCGCGCCCTGAGCTTCAGCAATGCACAGGGTGGGGACCCCTCCAGGACAGTGGTGCGCCGAGGGGTCTGCCGGCCCCTCCCTCCCCACGGGCCCCGCAGTGTAGTGAAGGAGCCAGAAGAGGTGACTTGGCTGTTGAGACCCGGGGCCAGAACGGTGGAGAGTGTCTAGAGCCCACACTCCAGATTCCTGGACGCCGCAGTCAGTCCAGCAGGTTCCACCGGGAGCCGCCTTGGGGCTCAACGGGGAGGCGGCGGGGTGCAGGTGAGAGGGTTAATGCGCCCGGTTCGGTTGGTTTGAGGAGTCTCTGCTTTCAGCGACCCACAGGGCAAAGAGGCCAGGGCTCCGGCTTGGTGTCCCCCACAGCTGGGGACTGGAGAGCTGGAGGGGTCGCAGACTCAGGCTAGAGTTTAAAGTGCGCCGCACGGCGAGTCGCTGGACCCTTCTGGGTCTCACGTGGCTCCTATGTCACCTGGAGTGACAGGCCGGCGGAAGGAGCTTTAGTCGTCGCCCAGCGTTCTCCAAGGTGTAAGGAGGCAGGATTTTCCCATACTGGGGGCGCAGGGGGCCTCACGGCTGCGGACGCCCGCCCTGGATCTCTCAGCTCGGCGGATCCTTTAGGTGGAGGGGCGCTCTCCGGGGTCGCGGTTAGGCGACAGCGGCTTCCCGGCACGTCCCTCTGTATTTCTTCTAGATCAGCTCTGGCCCCACAGTCCAGGAGAGGGCCTGCCTGAGGACCTCTGCTCGTACCGCGCGCGGTCAGCCCGGGTCCCCTCACTCCCTGGCCGGCCCCTAGCCCTTCAGAGCGGACACCTCTCCTTAGGGATGCAGGGCGAGGAAGGGCGGGTGGAGCTGCGAACCCACGGGAACCTGGAGGACCTCTTGGCCCCCTGGAGAGGGGTACTGTGAGAAGGATTCATGGGACAGAGTTGGGAGACTGAGGAATTTTGCCCCTTTTGGCAACCATAAAAACCCTGAGCAAACGTGTCCATTCGCTATTTCGCAGAAATGCACAACGCAGGCCCACACCGGCATCTCTTCAAGGCCCCCTAGTTAAGGGCGCAGCGTTCTTCGGAAGCTCTTGGTCTTGCTACCAGGGCGTCACCCTCTTTTCCGCACTGGGGACGTTTCGTTCGGACTCTGCGCATCCGTTGCTCCTGAGGCCCTGGGAGCTCCGCGTTCCTCCCCAGGCGCGCCGCACAAAGTGCCCGCGGGCTCCGCAGACGTCCAACCCTGTCCGGGGTTCACGGCCGCTGGAGCTCTTCAACGGACCGCCGAGGGCCACGTTTGGCTGGGGCGCGAGCGACGTTTCTTTTCCCGCTCTATGAGGACCGGACTAGCCAGGCGCCTCATGAGACGCCGTGGCGGGCACGGCTACCTGGCAGCTAGCCCGGGCAGCCCCAACTTAATTTCCTGCCCCTCGGGGCACCTTTCCCTCGAATAGCTCTCCTCGGCCCCTCCAACCCTGCCCAAGGGGCCTGGAAATGTTCGCAGCTTCAAGAAAAGGCTCTGTTTAAGCGCAGGGTGGGGTGGGGCGGGCGGGGCCAAGGTTGCCCTAGGGATTGAATTTCTCTCCGCTCTCAGCGATCCCGGGCGGATAAAGCGCAAGTTTGTGCACACGGTCGGCTGAGCCATTGGAAACCCAGCGCACGAACCGCGGCCAGGGAAACGCGGAGTTTGCCCAGTTGTCCTTGTGGAGAGGTGTGCGGAAACCCCCGTGATGGGAACTTTCTGCAGATCATGTATGGAGGGAGCTCACAAAAAGGAGGAAGGGGAGCGCGGCGGGGAGGGGGCCGCTTGGGCGTGGAAGGTGCCAGGGTCCTGGGGGTACCCGCCCGCTTAGGCGCCGGGGGGTTGGCGCGGCGCGGGCGGAGGAAGGAGCCCATCATGTCCGGTAGGCTAATTGGCTTAAGAAATTTTGCAAGCGCTGGAAAAGGTCGTTGAAGGAGTTCGCTGCACGCGCGCGCGCGCGCGCACACACACACACACACACACAAAATCTTAAAAAAAAAAAAAAAGCGCTGAGCATGCGCACAGAGAGGATGCCATATTGGAATGAGCTGTAGTGGGAGCCGGAGGACCGGAGCGGGCGTGCGAGGCTGGCGGGGAGCGAGCGGGCAAGGGCGGGCGAACCAGCGAGGCCGGCGCCCTCCCGGGCGGCGCCCGGGTCCTGGGTCCACGCCGAGGGCACGACGAACTTCACCAGGTAGGACGCTGCGCCGGCTGCTGTGCCCGGCGCCCAGCAGCCCTCCGGCCCGCAGGTTGAGTGCGCCGGTCAGGGGCTTTTTCCAGCCTAGGAAAAAAAAGAAAAGGAAGCCCGAGCGAGCCGGGGTTGGAGGTGGGGGGTGGGGGAAGGCTGGGGAGGGTGCAGGGGAGCGAAAGAGAAGGGCAGGAGAAGAAAGCGACTGTACTTGAGCGAAGCCTCAAACTCCTCTGTGCGCTCCAGGTTGTCATTTTTTGCTTCCCGGGTCCCCTTCGCCTGCGTCTCCGGGCTCGGAAAAGCCGGGTCGTGCGGGAGTCCGTCCGGAGTTGCAAAGTGTCCTCCTCCCCCGGGCTCAGCCTGTCCCCTCCCGCCGCCCACCTCCCTCGTTTCTGCACTCATTTTAGCGACGCAGCCGCCGCTGCTACCTACCCCGCGCTCCCGCGTCTCCTCCGCGCTGGGGTCTCCCCTTTCTTTTGGTTTGGGTGGGAGAAAAAGATGGTGAGGACGGGGAATCGGAGACAGGCATGGGGGTAAAAAATCGTGCAGACATTCGGAATCGCCCCCTTGGAAACATTTGCCTGAGCAACTGAAATGAAATGGGCAGTAGTAGTTTTGGAGCGAGCTCCAGCGAGGATGGTCTTTTTGTTCATTTTTTTTTTTTTTGTCTTTAAAGTAATATCCTGTCACTTGGGGGCTTTCCGGTTGTCTTCTCTTATCCGACCCCCTTTCAAAATTACTGACTTGAGCTGGTTCTGGAGTTTATTTTTTAATATGCGTGTGTGTGTGTGTTTTGCAGAAATCCTCCAAAATGCAACTGTAGGAACTGCTAGATGTATTTATTGATTTTGACCCAGGGCGGTGGGAGGGGGCTGGCGGGAGCTGGGGGATCCTGGAGGGTGGGAAGTGGCTGATTCTTGGTGGCCGGCGCACATCCAGAGCGTGATCCGTACTCGTGTTTTCTTGGAAGCGCAGCTGCGGGGACGGAGTCTTTAGAAACCGTGCCAGTTTCAATATGGCGGGCTAAGGTGGCTTTTAAAAACTGAAAATAAAGGTTTTGAGGTGGGAAAAAACCCAGCTGAAGTTTCCACCCCTTAGTTTCGACTCTCTTTGGCTACCCCAGGAAGCGCTTTAGCGAATTAAGTGGGGCAAAAAAGAAGGAATGGGCTGCTCTTTTTTTTCCCGTGGTTAGAGTCTGTGTGTCAAGTCCATTGCTAGGGGGGAAAGGATGGAGAGGTGCCGCCGGCCCGGACCAGGGCACCGAAACGCAACTGTCGTGTGTGCCTGTGGATTAGTGTGCAGGCCTGTGTGTGCGCAGTTTTTTTGGGTGTGTGTGTCAAAGAGAACCGCCCCGAATGTGTGTGTGCGTCTTGGAACCAGACCCTGCCATGATTTGACGTGACAAACTGCGGACACGTGGTGCAAAATACATGAGGGCAGAGAGAGTGATTTATTTTGGCTTTCTAGGAGACGAGCTAGCCCTCGCCTCGTGTGTGCTGGCTCCTGCGCGGGTAGATCCGCTAGTAGGTGGGGCGAGGAGGTGCTTATTAAAAGGACTAACTGTCCTGGGTATTGGGTGCAATCGGGCTGCAGACGCCAGCCGGATTTCGTGTGTGCAGGGGGCGCGTTGCACTTAATGGTGGGCTCCTGCTTTCCTCCACCGCCGCGCTGGGGTGGGAAGTGGGGGACCGGAACCGAGGCTTGGAGAAGACCAAAGTGGTGGTGGCGGTGGTGGTGGTGTGGGACAGAAGGGCGGGAGCATGCGGATCTTGGCAGACAAGCACTTAAGGTCGAGGCGAGGGGTTGCCTTTCTTACTTTTGGGTTTCGCGCTCTAGGGAAGGTGGGGGATGGGGACAGCGGTTTGAGAAAAAATTGTCCCTTGCTCTGCTTAGGAACCTTCTCGGCGCATCGGAGAGGGGCGTCTTCTTGTCTTGGCTGGCACGGAGGCCGGGTGGTCGCCAAGGGATGTGAGTGGGCGGCGAAGTGTGAGGGAAAGGTCGGCGTTCCGGGGCGGGGAGGATCTGGGAGTGGAGTTTGCAGACAAAATCGGAGTCAGGCAGAGGAGCCGGAGGGAAAGCCAGCACACGCGAGCTCGGGTGAGAGCCACCGGAATGCGGGAACGCAGCTTAGCCGGGAACAGGGGTTCCCGACAGGGGTCGCCCGTGGCCAGGACGCGGCCGCTGAACAGAGGTCGCGCGGCGGTGCCTGCCCGAGGGACCTCGTGGGCGGGGGCCACACGGCGGCCGTGCACGGTCCCCGGGGCTGGCATGGGCAGGTGGGAGGACCTCCTCTGGGCCCGCGAACCTGATCTGGCAGCGGCCAGGTGCCTGGAGGCGTTTTTAAATGATAAGGTTACAAAGACGTGTTGGCCAGGTCTGTAGTTAGCGCAGCAACGTGGTTTGCAGGAGCGCAGAGCGAGACTGGACAGGGTCCCTCGGACGCCGTGCTGTCGGTGGGTGGGGGCCGGGAGCAAGCGGCACTGGCTTGGAGACCTCGCGGCAGGTGACCCCTCCCACCTGGGCGGCGAGGCTGAGCGATGGCGACGCGCTGGCCAGGACGCGTCCATGGCTCCTCCAGCCTGCGCTTGGGCGCGCCCTCCTGGGGCCGGCTTTCCTATGGGCCCCACGAGATGGGAGCAGCCTAAAATGGCTCTGTGCTGCGAAGCTGCAGTTTCAGCCGCGAACCCCTCCCCTTGTCCTCCTGACGTCGCCGCTGACAAGCGCACAATTTACTCCAACGCCCCGAAACCCGCGATTTTGCACGGGGCCGTGCCATGGAAGCGGATGTACAGTTGATTACAAAGAACATTCCACAGGATTCTCGAAGGGCCCAAGTTTTTCCTTTTGGTGGGGGGAAGGGAGGAGCCGAGACGGGGCAGGAGCCCGGCCGACCACCGCTCTGGCACCCAGGGGCTCGGGGCGCACCAGTAGCTGGGCCTGGGGAGCTGGATGCGCGAAAAGCCGAGGTAGTTCCCGGGGACGCGGATCGGGACCATGCGGGGCAATAGCCATGGACGCCGGTGCTCGTGCTTGATGACGTTTGTGGTGTCCGAGAATCCCAGGACGAGGCCGGAAAGCCTGGGAGACCGTTCCCAAACTTCTGGAGACCAGCTCGCAGTTTCGCTTTCGGAATTTTCAGGATCTTTGGGCTTTTAAAGTTGGGATTCCGAGAAGGCAGGGCGAGGCTCGTGACCCTGACGATCGGCCGCCCGACTTCTCGCCCATCCCAGCGTTCTCTGCCTTGTTTCCCTGAACCTTGCCGAACCGAGCCGGGTTTGGGGTTCCAGGGCCTCGCGCGCCAACCCCAGCCGCGTCCTGAGGGTTCCCGCGGCGCAGCCGCGGCTGATCCGAGGCCATTGGTGGGAAACCAGTTTAGACGAGGCCGACCCCTCTTGGATCTGGCTCTGTTGCGGCTGCCCGCCACTCTCCGTCCCCCCGCCACTCTTGCACCATAGAGAAGGGAACTGGGAGACCCACTAGCGTGTCTGCACCAAGGGAATGGACCGAGGTTCCACCAGGTCGCAGAAAAGGAAAAAACAGACTTAAATGTGGCCTCGTTTCCTGGGGAGGCTGTTGGGGGTGGGGAGGGAGTTGAGGGGTAAGTGGGTTGGGGGAGGGGAGAAGCCTTGTTGCTCAGAAGGAATTGTTCCCTAGGCCCTCCCTGAAGATACGAGGTCTGCTACTTTTTCCCTACTAAGCATTAAATTTGCACACACTCTGCTTTCTCCCTTCCATAAATAAATACTCTCTCAGATCTTATCTTTGCTCTCGCTGGGACCAAGCTGCCTGCCTGCAAGAGAGTGGGAGACACCCAGGCATGTCCCCCCTCTGCCAACCGTCCAGGTCCCCACCAAAGAGTTTACTGTTTGCAGGATCCATTCCTGGGCTAGTGCAGAACGCTGTCCCGCGGCAGGGGGTCTGGCAACCCCCATCCTGGAATAGAGAGTGGTCAACCACTCTGTTTTGATGTGTGTTGCTCTAGAAGTGCCGGTGGAGGCCTCTGAGGCGGGAACTGTTTCTCATTTCCCCTTGGGATACATCCATCCTGAACCTCAAACAGCAGGTCCTGCTGGCAGATGCGTTTCAGTAATGATGGGAGTAATACATCGCAGAGTTTTTCCTCTTCCTGTGTTCTTGCAGACATTATAGACTTTTTTTTTTTTTTTTAAACATTGCTTGTTATAAATAACTGGCTTCACGATTCTTGACTTAAAGTCAAGACTTTAAAAAAGCCAGAAAAGGTTCCTGACTCTTCCCTGTTTTGTTTTCATCATAAAGCTTTCCTGGGAGTACTAAACATGTGTCCATTTTCCATTGCTGCCCACTCTAGGTAAGGTGGCATTTTTTTTTTTTTCAACACTGCCCCCAAAGGACTCCCACATTTGACAGGAAATAGTGAGTGATGGAAGCATTGCTTTGAATAGTAAGAAAATGAGGTTCCATTTTATTGATACACGATGTTTTGGGGATATAAAAAGTGCATAAAGGAAATTTACTCTCTCCA
Source organism: Papio anubis (assembly GCF_008728515.1). Classification (NCBI taxonomy): domain Eukaryota; kingdom Metazoa; phylum Chordata; class Mammalia; order Primates; family Cercopithecidae; genus Papio; species Papio anubis. The sequence continues at coordinate 118,801,734 of NC_044986.1, forward strand.
GGCCCTACACTTATGCCTAAAAATTTTTGTCAGATTATCAGAGTTTTCTTTTCTTTTTTTTTTTTTTTTTAAATAATTTGAACAGAAAGAGTTCACTGTGGGATTTGAATGACCTACAGTTCTAGTATACTTGGGTTGGACATTTCTCTCTTTGTATTTTATTACTCTGAACTTTTGAGGTTCATGGGTGCAGTGGTCAGAAGGAAATTTTACCGTGCTCTAAAGTAAGAACTCATAAACATTTTTGTACCAAAATGACATTGGGACCTGTAATTCAGGATGCATTTTGTGGTTTTTCTAACCATTCTCACATCTATGTTACCTCAGCAGCAACTTATTGCCCCCATCCTACAAATTAAAAAAAAAAAAAAAAAAAAGATGTTGGGAAATTATATATCACAACAAACCAGGAAGTCAATGTGTGTATTCAGTTTGGTGATCCAGGATCTGTGGACACTAGCTGGTAAGGGGGGGGGGGGGGGGTGGGGGGTGGGGGGGGTGGGGTGAGTAATCAGGCCCAGTGTCTAGGTGGAGATGGTTCTGTTCAGCTGTGGGATCTGGGACAAGTGAGTCACCTTTCTCAGCCTCAACCTCCTTATCTACAAAATAAAGGTGCTGGCCTGGAATCTCACTCAAAGATCTCTGTGCTTCTATCTGGGAAAAATACATCTGTGATTCAGTACATCTATGCAGACAGGCCCAAGAGATTCATCGTTCATACTCATGTTCCCCAAAGGATGGTGAAAACATGACTGGCCTTAGGTAACATCCATGCGCAACTGTGCTTGTGAAGGCAGCAGCTGCGCTGTGGGCCCTGCTGCTGAGTAAAGTACTGTTGTTAAGTGAGGTAAGCTCCACATGGGGTCATGTTTTCATTTGTGTTCTGGAAAAGGTGAAGCATAGAGAAGATGGAGGCTTATACGTATGTGGCCTTCCCACATAACCCCATAAAGGTATGGACTGGGTTAGAGCAGTGTGCCTTTGAATACAAGCAGTGAGGAAACACCTGACGTCATCTTGTTCTAATGATTTCCAAGCTCAAAGAGACTCTTCCAGATAGCACAGTGTACCCCACCATTCCAGACAGGAGGGTGCTTGGACCTCCTGGGTCTGTGTTTATGATATGGATGATGACTGCAGCCTTCTGGTTGCCAGCAAGTGAGTGAGAGCGTCCACTCTGAAGTTCAAGGTTTTTCGTTCCTAGGGTTTAGGTTTGGCCGCTGGGCAGTACTTCCTCTCTTTGTTAGACTAAAAGTTTCTGGGACAATTCCTAAGAAAAATACTCTTGTCGGCTAAAACAAGTGTTGGCTGCGTTTAAGTCAAGTGTAAATAAGATGTTTACAAAACTGTGTTGTAAGGAAGGGAAGATAGTCTGCTTAGAACTTTCAGTATAAGAAAGAATGTGTCACATGATTCATGTAAGGTTTCCAAGTAAAATCCTTCAGGATTGGTTTTGCATGATCAGTTCATCACTGTGCTGTTGAAAAGATGCCACCTTAACACTTCCCATCTGGTTGGCCTGTAGTAAATTTTAAAAAGCAAAAGTGATCATATGTCAACCATGCGCTGATGGTTAGGGTCCCTCACGTTATTGATGAGATGGCACGTCTAGGCTTCCATTCATGTGTGTTTTTGACATTGATTAAAGAAAGAATCCATTGTGTTTCTCTGTTTCATTCCTTTCTCATTTTCTGAGAAGCAAAAATGACACATTTTGATAGATCCAGGGCTTGCCTAAAGCATTTGGTGACTTCTGCAAAGTAGGACAAATAACGTTAGCAACTGTGATGAGACAAGAAGTGTATGGAGGTGTGGGACGTGTGGGAGAAGGGGCAGGCTTTCATCTTGTGAATTTTTCCCTGTAGTTTTATTGGCCAAGAAAAAGATGTCTTATAAACAGATGTTAAGGTATGCCTTCCCTGCTTTCTGCCAAACTTGGCAAGTTGTTTTTTTCCCCTCCATTTCAATCAACAGTAATATATGAATGGAATCACTTTAAGGAATGATACAAGAGTGTGAAATTCCAACTCTAAGTTCCTACAAAGTCTTGTTTTAAATATAACTTAAATGAGCACCTACAAGGAATGGGACATTTGGATTGTCGGTCTAGAGATTTAGCAGTGAAAGGATTGTGAATTAATCTGATGTGAAATTACCTCTTTACTCCAAATACTCTTTATTTAAAAATATTTTTAGATTTTTAGAAAGCTTTTATGGATACATACTAATGGTACATGTGTATGGAGTGCATGTGATATTTTGATACAAGCGTACAGTGTGGGATGAGCAAATCAGAGTCATTGGGATCCATCACCTCAAGCATGTATCATTTGTTTGTGTTACAAGCATTCCAATCCAGTTCTTCCAATACTTTTAAAAATAAAATTAAAAAAAGCTGCTTATTTAAATATCTGCTGTTGGCCAGCGACTCTTCTTATTGCTTCATATTTATATTTCATCTATTTTAGGAGAGTTTTGTTGTCCTCCTTTTACAGAGGAGACGGACTTTAGATAGCTTGAGTTACTTGCCCAGAGCGCCAGCCAGCAGGAGAGAGAGTTATTTGAAATCCTAGTCTTACATGTTGTCTTAAGATTGTAACTGCTACCTCTTGATTGCTTACTACTGTGTGTGAGATACTTGCATAGCACTTTATTTATTTTTATTTATTGGCTTATTTTGAAACGGACTTTGGCTCTGTCATCCAGGCTAGAGTACAGTGGTGCGATCTCAGCTCATTGCAACCTCTGGCTCCTGGGTTCAAGTGATTCTCCTACCTCAGCCTCCCAGGTAGCTGGGACTATAGGTGCACACCACCATGCCCAGCTAATTTTATGTTTTTAGTGGAGATGGGGTTTCACCATGTTGGCCAGGCTGGTCTTGAACTACTGACCTCAAGTGATCCTCCCGCCTCAGCCTCCCAAAGTGCTGGGATTACAGGCGTGAGCCACCATTCCTGGTCTCGCCTTGCACTTTAAACCATTCACTTATTTAATTTTTATAGGTGGGGGTTGTTTTATTTATTTCATTGATTTGGAAATTGAGTCTTTGGAGAGGTTATACAGGGTCATTCTAATAGGGTTTGTGTTTAGTAGTTAATTTTGAAATGGAGTAAGACTAAATCATTCTCTTTTTGGATTTAGTTCAGATGGTTGCAGGAGAGCAGAGCTTTTCAAGGACGCTTACATTACTTTTTTAAATGTATAAGTGCAGATGCTTAGTTAGGACAGAATGTTGTTTCCTATCATATGAACTGACGATTTAAGATTTGAAAAGTGTTGCATTTCTGAAATTTCATCTTTGTTAGAAAATAATTGATTTTAATATAAATCAGTTTTCTCCCCCTGAATGTAGGTAAGAATATGTTTTAAATAAAAGTCCTTGGTAGAAATGAAAAAAAGACACTATTGAAAGCTAGCGGAAGAGGCTAGAATTTTCCCTTCCAAACAGTGTTGGCCACTGAAGAGAACAGTCTTTTAGAGTGAACTTCAGTTTTTGGTCATTTACTGAATTATTTCCTTTTCATGTAGAAAACTGAAGACAGACACAACAGCTGCTCTTTTTGTGAGTCCCAGGTACACACCGTTTTGTGCCTCCTCAGTCTTGTCAGCTGCTTCTAGACCCCTTCCCTGGTACTGTTGGCCTGGGACTGTGAAGGTGGAGACTCAAAGGCCCTTGCTCTGTATTGGTGGAAATTAACTGCACTTCTTTTAATGGGCCAGGGAAAAAGTCAAATTTTGCCAAATTGAAGTGGCTGAATTTTCACAGTTGGTATTATTTTTAGGAAGTGCACTAAATTTGAGGTATTATAAATAAAGCATAGTTGGATGGTTAGAGTGAACCAAGTCCTGGGAATTCGCAAGCCCTATTTCTGGTTCAGGACTTTTGGTGTGACCCTGGCTAATCCCTTTCATCTTCACCCTCCTCTATATTTGATTTTTCCTGCGATGGATGGCAGGATAGAATATTTACTAGGCACAAGTATAGTTTAAAAACCTGCTTTAAGAGGTGGAAGACATGTTTACTTAAGCTTTTGGCGTTGGGACAAATATACTATCTTTTTATTAGAGAAAAATCTCTCTGACTCTTTTACAAGGTACACACTTCACAACTGCAGAGGAAGCATTCGTGTTTGCAGTCACTTTTCTTTTTTCCCATCTCTAGATTGGGAAGGACATTTCTTTCCGGGTGGGCTTTATATATATATATCTAATTATATATATATAAAAAAATATATATATATAAATTTAGATATGTAAATATATATTTATATATCTAAATGTTATATAAATTTAGATATGTATATATATATTTATATATCTAAATGTTATATATTTAGATACGTATTTTTTATATATAAATATTTATATATTTAGATATATATTTATATGCATCAATATTTATATATATATTTATGTATATATACTCAGTAGTCACCATTTTGCCTGTGTACTAAACAGAACTACTCCCTGGTGATGCAAGAGCTCTCTGTCTCCTGTCTGCATTGTATCTGTCACCGGATATAAATGGTACCAATTGGTACGTGGCTTAGGTTGCAGTTCTTCAATTAAAGACAGACATTCGTGGGAGACCGTTCTAAATAGCCTACAGTCGGTATTCCGTTGGAATGAGATGCATGGCTTGTGCGGAACTCATGGAGAAATGTCCATGGACCAGCATGCTGTGGAGTTAGCCACAGAAAAAGTCAAGGGCATAGAATGAAAAGCACACTGCCAACATTTAGGTTGGATTATGGTAGTGTTTGCATTTGTACCTGCAGGGAGAGACTGAGTTCACCTTCCTGAGCACAGAGAAGTGGGAAAGAGGAGTCTTTGGAAGGAGGTTTTGGGTAGGAAGATCAGGGTTTATCTTGAGCCCATCACCCTGGCGATGTCTGAACCAGAGGACAGAGGTCATAAATATGCGTGAGGACATCAGAGGGCAACATTTACTTTCCGGGCAGCCTCCTTCTTTTGTCAATTACTTTCATCGTTGGTTTTAATTCCCTAAGTTAAACTTTATCTGCCTGTGGAGATACTTTAATCACAATTGTTCTTTCATAGCACAAATTATATTTATAAACAAACAGGAGGTATAAGATGACTCCTCCAGCTCCCTGTGCTGGAAGTTGTGGGTTGAATCCTGGTGTGTCCTTTGACCTGGATGTATTTGCTCAGAGAAAGTCAACATGAATATCATGGTTGAGAGGTGTAGTCTGTATCCTACATGTTTGGTGTTTTCTCATCTCACTTGCAGCCTCAACCTGAATTTTCCCATTGACCTAACGCAAAGGAGGCTTTTAAGGTCCCAAGTGCGCAAAAAGGTGTGTGCTTAAGAGACTTACCACCCGGGCTCTTTTTGGAGGGGAGAGTCTCACTCTGCCGGCCAGACTGGAGTGCAGTGGCACGATCTCGGCTCATTGCAACCTCCGTTTCCCCGGGCTCAAGCAATTCTCCTGCCTCAGCCTCCCAAGTACCTGGGATTACAGGCGTGTGCCACCACACCTGGCTGATTTTTGTAGTTTTAGTGCAGACGGGGTTTCACCATGTTGGCCAGGCTGGTCTCGAACTCCCGACCTCAGGTAATCCGCCCGCCTCAGCCTCCTAAAGTGCTGGGATTACAGGCATGAGCCACCGCGCCTGGCCGGAGGGGATGCTTTTCGAGAGGTTTGTTCTGTGGCCGGTGAGATCCTTGGGGCTTTCCAAGGAGAGGACTTTTCTGACGAGTGGAAGAGGCAGCAGAGGAGGCCCCAAGCCAGACAGGCTCTTCTGAGAAGCATTCTCGTGTCCCTGTGCTAATTAAAAAGGAAAAGAAGTTCGACGGAATGCAGCTGCCAGGGTTTCCTATTGAAGCTGACAGCTTTCAAGAGCCTGGGAGGCCTGATGCCCTGGAGGAACTAATCCCTGCCAAGTCTGTGCCCCCTGCCTTTAGGTGAGGAGATGCCAACCGCTGGATGCCATCAGCTTCATAGAAGCCGACAGCTGTGGGGCAATTTGGCGTTTTTTTCTCTTCTTGCCTTCTCCCTAATGCACCCTCTGTGGGACGATTATTGAAAGATAGCCAACCCTGGGATGAGAGATAACCATCGCAGCCCTGCACGCTGCTGCTTGGAGAAAGAGATAGCCCTTGTACAGTAACAGACAGTGTTTATGGCGAAGCTTGGGATTTGGTCCTTGTCATTCATTGCCTTTAAAACTGACCGAACTGTGCTGTGTGCTTCCTAGAGAGCTGTAAAGTGCAGAAAGAAAGAATCCTCCTTCCCTCTTCCTCCCTCTACCACTGTGAACTTTAGTGGCCTTGGACAAGTGATGAGATTAGGTCTTTGAGTAGCTAGCTGGGCACTCAGGGCCACATGTCAACTGGCCACTACATATTTCTCAGGTTCTCCTGCCCATTTCCCAGTGCACTCTCTGGGACCAGAGAGGCAGAGCTCACCCTGCCTCCCCCTTAGCCTGGAGGAACCTCCCATTCCTCCGGCTTGTCAGACATCACAGTTGTCTCCAGGCCCGGCTCAGATCCACCTTTTTCATGAAAGCTTTTGTGATGTGGCTCAGACCATGGTGACTATTCCCTTCTTTCAGTCTCTGTTCCATCCTAGTGGATGCTCTATTATTTTCTCCTGCCACATCCTCTTGATTATAACAAGGAAGGTGAGTGGAAACTTACCTTCCCTGACATGCTTGAGTGGGAGATGAGAGTGAGGAAGCTTCTAGGACAGTCCCTTCTTTTTACAGCTGAGGACAATGTTGCTTGGGGCACTTAAAGGCCAGGAGCACATTCTGGTGCCTGATAAGACATTATCGTATGGACGCAGGCCTCCTGCCAGTCCTGCACATTTTTTGAGTTCTTTACTGACCATAGTAAGTGAGAGTGTTTTTATTTACTTTGCATAATGATTTTCAGGCAGACTCTGGTAAACTTCCTTCATGCACTTAAATGATATAATTTATAAAATTTGGTGGATAGGCCAGGCGCAGTGGCTCACGCCTGTAATCCCAGCACTTTGGGAGGCTGAGACAGGCAGATCACTTGAGGTCAGGAGTTTGAGACCAGCCTGGCCAACATGGTGAAATCCCATCTCTACTAAAAGTAAAAAATTGGCTGGGTGTGGTGGCACACGCCTATAATCCCAGCTACTCAGGAGGCTGAGGCAGGAGAATCACTTGAACCCAGGAGGCAGAGGTTGCAGTGAGCTGAGATCGTGCCACCGCACTCCAGCCTGGGCTATAGACGTAGCTAGACTCCATCTCAAAAAACAAAAAACAAAAAACAAAACCCGAAAACCTTGGTGGATAGGAGATGTCTATATACTCCCGTTGTAGGAATCTCCGACTAGAATGCAGGGCTCCACAGGCAAGGGTTTCCCGCTGGCTGATAACTTCACGGGGTTGGGACTCTTCATCTCTTCATTATTGGTATTTTGGTTAACAGTGGGAGAAGAACTTCTTTTGGTATTTTGAACTTCGTGGCACCTCTCAAGCATTATTGCTGTGCATTTGTTTGGCTTGAAGTCATCAGTTCATAAAATCCACCCAGAAAATTACGCCCTAATTAGGCATTATCCATACATGTCTGACTTACAGAAGCCTTCCTTGTAAGTTTCTTTACTGTTTGAGTCTCATGATGGTATGGACAACACAAGATCTACTTAAAATGACTTATCTGCATTTGTATGTAATGCAATACACAAATCTATTGGGGAATATAAGGTTTACTTAGCTCTTTTGCAAACTTGGGGGGGATGCTGTAATTTATTCCTTTTAATATTTATAAGGGACAGGGAAATCCTGTGTGTAGGGTTTGTCCAATAGGTTTGAACCCAGTGCGACTACATCTCTGCTAATTCTAAAACTGCTGCATTTTGAATAAGGCCCCATTTACACCATGTACCCACCAAAATTAAAAAAAAAAAAAAGGCCCTGTGACCAAACTCAGTCTTCTGCTTAGCGAAGGATGGGGATGACTTTTGTGGCTTGGGTGTAAATTTCTGGTACAAGAAGTACCTTGATGCAAAGACCTGTTTTGTAGCAGTGTTTAACTGGGTATTGCAAAACCTCATCCTTCTTTGTAGTAAATAAAAATTTGTTGGCAAAGAGTAAATAAACCTACTTTCAAGATGGTGCACTTTGATTGTTTTCTTCTCCTGAGCAACTAACTTGGAAGCCTGTTGTTTTTCTCCTTTGCACATGCCCATTTTTGAACAACTGATTTGTTCACCTTATGCTCTGGGGCAATATATGCTGTTTGATTGGGAGGTTAAGCGGTGACAGTAAAAACCATGAATTAGAAGACACCGAATGCTATTGTGTGAATAGGAGGTATTTACTCCTCGAGTGCCTGTTATCCCCAACAGATCTTATTTCCTGGTATTGAGGCATGAATCTGATTTTAAAAATTAGCATTTTTTTTATGCCAGGGCAGCAATTTGTGTCAGATTTCAATCTATTCTGAGTGAAAACCAATGTAAGCCTTGTTGAAAAATGGTGAGTAAATTGCTGTCCTAATCAAGGTAAATCAAGCTCTGAGCATATGGCGGATGACACGATGAACTTCTGCCCCGAACAATCAGCTCGTCTCACTTGATGATGGGATGAGGCAAGGCCTGTCTGTTCTTAGAAAGGCTGTGAGTTGGTTGGTGAGAGTGGGGGAGAGATGTACTTAGTTAGGTATTATTAGCAGAGTGACCTGGGTGACAGGGCGAGTATAAATAGAAGAAAGCTCGCGTTGATAATAGCGCTTGGCACTTAACACCGCTTTTCATCTTCAAAGCCGTTTACAGATGCGGTTCTTCTTGGTACTGCTGCGATTCTGGGCTGTTGTGTGTTGCTTCTTAGGAACATGGAAGCAGTGATTTTCAGAGACCAAGATTTCGGCTCAAAATTTGGTGGTACCTCCTTTCAGAATCCTTTGAGATTTTTCCCTTTTGATTGAAATATTTTGAAAGGTCTCGGCATAGATGCCTGTGCTCATTTTGAAATTCCTGGAGTGTGAAATGAGACAGCTATCTCTGTGATTTAGACGTGCTAAGCGATTTTCAAGGGCGGCTACAGCACGTCTGGAATTTCGCAAGCATTTCGCTTAGACCTTCACGTTTTATTTTCATTGGGAGATTATTATCTTTTCTGAATCATTAAAAAAACCCCAAAAAACCAAAAAACCAACTGTAACCCCTTTCCCTTTGCCGACTGATAAACCTGAAGTTGAGTATGTTATTACTTAGCACAAATGCCATTTTCTTGGACGTCTTGAAGGCAGATCAGTTTGGAAGGTCTGAGTCATTGGTGGCTTTCACTGTAGTGAGTCCTTCCTGAGCAGTGAGCCCTGGGGAGCCTGCCTCGATGAATGGAGATGAGACTGATTTCTAATGCTTATGTAGCTTTGTTATCACAGTTTCAAGTTTCACTTTTTCACTTGAGTTTGGATGACTCCAATTGCACAATGATAGTTTTACATTTCTCGTGTCTAATAAGACAAAATTGAAGTGGAAAATGCTCTATTAGAATTAGCATAAGGGAAGGAGAGAATTTATGGACTCTTATAACTGGAAAGCTGAAATTGGAACTGGACTTATCTTTATTGCTTTGATTTTAAGAGGGAGATCTTTCTTCTAGCCAAATTTGCCTAATATTGGGGAAGAAACGGATTGTGTCTGTTTGGAATGCCCGATTCTAAATCAGGGACAGTAGGCGGGAAACCGTAAGCATTTCTGTACTGGAAACTGAGAAGTCCTTTTCTGTGTAATTTGACCAAACTAAGAGAAAAGTCTTAAACTCACTAATGTTGAGGTTTCCTCCCTGGAAACCCCAAATCTCTATACATTGATTTCCCTATTTAACAACCATGTGCCGAGAGATACCAGTCAGCCTTTTGTTTTGTTTTGTTTGAGACAGAATCACGCTCTGTCGCCCAGGCTGTAGTGCAGTGGCACAATCTCGGTTCACTACAACCTCCCTCTCCCGGGTTCAAGCAATTCTCCTGCCTCAGCCTCCCTAGTAGCTGGAATTACAGGTGCCCGCCACCACGCCTGGCTAATTTTTGTACTTTTATTAGAGGCAGGGTTTTACCATGTTGGCCAGGCTGGTCTCGAGCTCCTAACTTCAGCTGATCTGCCTGCCTTGGCCTCCCAAAGTGCTGGGATTACACGTGTGAGCCATCTTACCTGGCCCAGTCAGCCTTTTAATTTCCTACTCTGCAACATCAGCAAACATCTAAGAATTACTGGACTACTGAGGGAAGCAGTAATATAAAAGTAGACACCAGAGCTAACAGAGAGAAAAATAACGTCTGTGAAGGAGAGAAGAAAATCTAAAAAACATTCATAGCCTCAGGGATATAATAGAAAATTTTACATCCACGTAACAAGCAGGATAGGATGAAAACAGAGACTATTATGAGCATTAAAAAAAGGAAGAAGAGCTTTTAGAAATTAAAATGTAAAACTCAATGGAAGGGTTAGAGAGAAAGTTGAGGAAATATCCCAGATGGTGGATTAAACAAAATAAAGTGATAGAAGGTAAAGGGGAAAATTAAGGAAATGAAAGAAGTCTAGCATTTGAATGACCCTTAGAATGAAAGAGAAAACGGAGATGTGGAAATTAGCAATAATTCGAGAAAATATCCTAGAGCTGAAGAACCTGAATTTCAATCTTGAAAGAAGTCACTCACCAATAGGGTGCCACCAGGCACATTCTTGTGAGATTTCAGAATGTCAAAAAGTCCCCTAATTAGGACAGCATCAGACACCTCAGCGATGGAAGCCCGACGGCCATGGAGGGAAACCGTCAAGATTCTGAGGGAGGATGTTTTCCCAACGTAGAATTCTTTTTTTTTTTTTTTTTTTCCCAAGATGGCATCTTGCTCTGTCACCCAGGCTGGAGTGGAGTGGGCTGATCTCGGCTCACCACAGCCTCCGCCTCCCGGGTTCAAAGAAGTCTCCTCCCTCAGCCTCCCGAGTAGCTGGGATTACAGGTGTGTGCTGCCATGCTGGGCTAACTTTTGCATTTTTAGTAGAGACGAGATTTCATTATGTTGGCCAGACTGGTCTCGAACTCCTGACCTCAGGTAATCACCCACCTCGGCCTCCCAAAGTGCTGGGATCACAGACATGAGCCACAGTGCCGGGCCCAACGTAGAATTCTCTACCCACCTAAACTAGTGGTGAAATAAAATAGGTTACAGACGTGCCACCCATCCAGAGTTTCCACGTAAATCCTTTCTTAGGAATCTATTGGAGGGTGTGTTTCTTCATCAGGATCCAGACACTAAGAGGGAAGCAGACAGGCGACCCTCTATATGATAGAGGGAGGGGAGGCGAGACTGCTGGCTAACACTGGTGTCCCAGGCGGGGAAGCAGTTCGTGTAGATTATAGCAGAAAAGAAGGCCCCGGTAGACATTACTTCAAGATGAAATAAATACAGTACCTATATACCCCAATTTATGGACAGGTGCTTTAGACAGTTTATGAAAAATTTGGATTTGAATTGGTGATAAATACATAGAAAATTCAGGACTTGGAATAAACAAGACCATTATTCATGATGGGGAAAGTCAGGTGCAATGGGAGAAGTAATCACTCTTGGCATGTTTGCAGAGACCTAAGGACGCAGTGGGAGCTGCCAGGGGGGTGAGCGTGTTGGGGAGTTGTTGGGGGGGTGGGGGTCACGTGACCAGTAGGCATCACCTAATAATGACAGATATGGAAGAACGAGGAAGTGGCATGTTCCCCAGAGAGTGGAGAGGAATGCCGGAACAATAGGCTGAGAGAGCGAAAGTTGTCCCCAGGCAGGAGATGGGGAGGCGGGAGAAGGGCAGGAGATGACTGGGTTTGTTTTTTAGGGGCTGGGTGTTGATGCACAGGCGTTATAGACTTTGGCTTTCAAAATTATATGCGGAGGTAACTCTGATATAAAAAATCATCTCACTGGGTGTGCTGGTGGGTGGATCACTTCAGCCCACGAATTTGAGACCAGCCTGGGCAACATGGTGAAACGCTGTCTCTACCAAGCATGGTGGCATGCCCCTGTAATCCCAGCTACTTGGGAGACTGAGTTGGGAGGATCACTTGAACCCAGGAGGTGGAGGCAGTGAGCTGAGATCGAACCACTGCACTCCAGCCTGGGCGAGAGAGCGAGACCCTTTCTCAAATTAAAGAAAAAAAAAAAAAAAAGGGACCACAATACTTCTGGGAAATAGTTGTTAGGATTTGGGATTGGCTGTGTATCAGCGACCCAAAGTCAGAGTGGCATCAACAAGAGAGTGGCTTATTTTCCTCTGATGTAGTGGCCTGGAGCTGGCAGAACAGCCTTGCAGTCTCAGGACCAAGTCCCTGTATCTTCTGCTTCGCTGTTCGTGGGGACAGTCAGCTGGGTGATCCTAGGTCTAGGGGTCAGAGGTCAAAAGCATGCCGCTTCTCAACCATGTAGTTGAGCACGTGAATCCTATACACCTCCCATTAGCAGAACTTAGTTGCTTGAATTCATCTAACCACAAGGAAAGCCAGGCAATGTTGTTTTGATCAGCCAGTTACTCCTCACTGTAGACAAAGTAGAAGACAGATGCAGGGGTGGTGGAGTTAGCAGCCTCTGCCACAGTGATTTCTACCTTTCAGATATGTTCTCCTCACAGTAGAATGCCTGGGACGACAAAGTTATTAGAGACTGCAAACAAAATTACTGTTGTCCCTTTGCAAACCTACCTTAAATGACCCCAATTTAATCATTGTTTAACTAGAGGGGTATGTGAACAGTATACAGCATTTCTGTTCCTTCGACTTTTCTTATTGAAGGAAAGTTTGGTGAACTGAAACAGCCTGTGTGTGTAAAAACGTAATATATGAGGATGGGCGTGGTGGCTCATGCCTGTAATCCCAGCACTTTGGGAGGCTGAGATAGTTGGATCACCCGAGGTCAGGAGTTCGAGACCAGCCTGACCAACATGGCAAAATGCCGTCTCCACTAAAAATGCAAAAATTAGCCAGGCGTGGTTACATGCACCTGTAATCCCGGCTACTCGGGAGGCTGAGGCAGGAGAATCACTTGCACTGGGAGGCGGAGGTTGAGTGAGCTGATATCACACCACTGCACTCTAGCCTGGGTGACACAGCAAGACTCTGTCTCAAAAAAATGAAAAAGAAAAAAAGACAAGATAGACAGGATATAACCATCTAATGAGATAGGAGTGGATTATTTAATTGTGAGGAGGATGAACTGAGAGGTGCAACTGACAAAATATGAGTGTAAATTCCTTGTATGTTAAAACAGTGAATGTAAAACTTGAAATCCCAAAAAAGTTAGACTTCTGGTATCTTAGGGGAAGACGTTTTACAAGTTTTGGAAGAAATAAAGCAAATTGATAGATCTGACTAAGTTGAAAAAGAAAAACATTCTCTCTTGTCAAAAGAAACCACGAAAAGGAAAACTGGGAAAAATATTTGCAATAGTTTGGTGAGATAAAAATAATCTAGGTCTCTTAAAAATCCATCACAGATACCAATAGAGTTTAAATATGGGAAGGAAGTGAAAGAGGCATCAACAGGTGAATTGCAAATTACACTGGCAGGATACTATTTTTTTCTTTCCTTTGAGATGGAGTCTCGCTCTTTGTCCAGGCTGGAGTGCAGTGGTGCAGTCTCAGCTCACTGCAACCTCCGCCTCCTGGGTTCAAGTGATTCTCCTGCCTTAGCCTCCTGAGTAGCTGGGATTACAGGCATGTGCCACCACACCTGGCTAATTTTTGCATTTTTAGTAGAGACTGGGTTTCACCATGTTGCCCAGGCTAGTCTCGAACTCCTGAGCTCAAGTGATCCACCCGCCTCGGCCTCCCAAAGTGTTGGGATCACAGGCATGAGCCACCACACCTGGCCAGGATACTATTTTCTGAATATCAAATGGAAAAAAGGTGTAAAGGGTTTAGGTGTTTTCTCCTGCCTTGCTAGTAAACCAGCCTAGCGGACTAGACAGCATGTTTTCAGGGGAGTCATGAACCTCCACTGTGTCCCTATATTTTTGATCCTATAATTTAACTTCTGGGATTCTACATTAAGGAGATATCAGAGATGTAGGATTTCTGACTGAGAGTCGTGACTAGAGTGCTACTTATCATGATGAAAAAATAATATAAACAGCTTTAATGAGCGGCAGCAGAGGCATGGTAAATACATGACCTTATTCATTTTATAATAAAAATTATACAAACATTTCAAGTTATCTTTTTCAGAGAATCTTAATGATATGAGAAATTCCCTCTGTGTAATGCAAAATGAAAAATGGATTCGAATTCCAAATTCTGTATGAACTAAACAAACAAAAAATCGACAGAGAAACTGTCAGCAGGAGACACTATAGAAACATAAAATTGATTATCACTGAGTGTTAACATTACAAGTGATTTTAATTTCTTTCTTTATAATTTTACTTCTTAAGATTTCTACCAAGAGCGTGTCTGTCTCTTATAGGAAGGAAAAAACTAGATGTTGTTGAAAAAGTCACAGTGGGACACATTGTTTACCAAAGTGAATCAATTTTGCAGCCACATGGGTGGACGTAAGGGAAGTCCCCGAGTGGCACTGCCATTGCCTTCCAGAGTCATGTGAGCTTTCACTCGGCTACTCTTTTTTTTTTTTTTTTGAGACGGAGTCTCGCTCTGTTGCCCAGGCTGGAGTGTAGTAGCGCTATCTTGGTTTACCTCCACCTCCCAGGTTAACTCTACTTGGTTAACCTCCACCTCCCAGGTTCAAGCGATTCTCCTGCCTCAGCCTTCTGAGTAGCTGGGGTTATACGCGCGTGCCACCATGCCTGGCTACTTTTTCTATTTTTAGTAGAGATAGGGTTTCACCATGTTGGTCAGGCTGGTCTCGAACTCCTGACCTCGTGATCTGCCTGCTTTGGCCTCCCAAAGTGCTGGGATTACAGGCGTGAGCCACCGCGCCCGGCTGCTGTGCTACTCTTTCAGTGGCTTTCTTGTTGGTCTTTGTATTGTCACTCTTCAGTTTTATTTATTTATTTATTGAGTTGGAGTCTTACTCTGTTGCCCAGGCTGGAGTGCGGTGGTGCGATCTTGGCTCACTGCAACCTCAGCCTCACAGGTACAAGTGATTCTCCTGCCTCAGCCTCCTGAGTAGCTGGAATTAGAGACACACGCCACCAAGCCCTGCTAATTTTTGCATTTTTAGTGGAGACGGGTTTCACCATGTTGGTCAGGCTGGTCTCGAATTCCTGACCTCAACTGATCCTTCCGCTTCAGCCTCCCAAAGTGCTGGGATTACAGGCCTGAGCCATCGCACCTGGCCTTGAGTTCTATTTAAAATGATTGATTTGATGCATTTAAATTTTACAGTCTCAGATTACCATTCTGTAGTGTCTAGTTAGAGGCAAATGGATAATGAGGAGTCATAAGACTTGAGCAAACTTTTCCCCTTTTAATAAGTGTCTATAAGCCACTGACACGTAACCGATTTATTAATAGTTATATTTTTGGACTTTTCTTTACAGAAAAACTTGGTACTTGACTACATTTTTGAGGTGGAATGATTTTCTTGAATTTATAAATGAATGAAAAAAAGCAAATAGTCTTTGTGTGACACACGTAACAGTTTCTAAGATGTTTCTCCTTTGACATTTTCCATTGATATAAAAATGCAGCTCATTTAATCAAAACCTATGCTGTGTTAGGCATTTTGCCATGAATCATTTGTGGAATATTCGGGGGAAACTGTTAAGTCTCCTTTTGAAGTTTCTTAGATTTAAAAATTCATGAGTTTTAACTAGCTTGACATTATTACATTAAAACTTTTAAGAGAGCCAAGAATTGATGGTTGTTCAGGACATGTTCCAAGCTCTCAAATATGATTCACCAGTGCAGTGGTCTCGCTGGGCTGCCCACCTTCTACCCACATGTGCCTAGTTCAGTTCAAGGTCATTAAAATTAAAATTCAGGTCCTCAACAGTACTAGATACATTTCCAGTGCACCGTAGCCACATGTGGCTAGTGGTTACTGTACTGGACCAAGCAGGTATAGATCAGGCAGTGCTGGTCTAGATGCGTGCAACATAGATAATGAGCCCCCAGTTACTTTTGGCTAGGTGAAGAGTAATATCTAATGTGTGTTCTTCCTCACTCGTGTTCTTCCTAACAAAGCTTTGCTTAGCCTGTGCTAGCATTACTCTGTTCTTTGACTATACCTCAAATGAAAGGAGAAGGAAAGATAGGGTTGAGAGGGGATAATGCTTATTGTATTAAATTTGCTTCAAATATAAACAGATAATCTGTAAGGGGGATAATCTGAATGCAGATAATCTGAATGCAGAAAATGTACAGTGAATCCTAGAAACACCTGGATTGATACAATTTTAGATTTGAAAGGGGTGATTCCATCTCATCAAGCCTTCTGATTGAACTGATGAGAAATTCGAGGAACAGAGAGGTTAAGTAATTTGCTTATGTCACACAGCTACATAATGGCCTTGTTATGCCCTTACTCTGCGAGCTCTCAGTTCTTTTCACTGGTCCAAGACAACTCTTGTAAGAAGTTCCAGTACTAGAATTCTGTTGTCCAACAGAGACAAAAGGAGCCAATTATAGTAGAGTTAACTTTGCACAAAACCACCGAGTGTGTTGTTTAAAACAGGAAGTTACCTTTTATAAGCCCAGTCTTCTGAATCTTTTTTATATTGTCTTTGGAAAAAAATGTTACTTTCATTAATAGACACTTTTACCTTGTTCTTGAAATTACGTATAGCTTAAGAAACAAAAGGGGCCGGGCGCGGTGGCTCAAGCCTGTAATCCCAGCACTTTGGGAGGCTGAGACGGGTGGATCACGAGGTCAGGAGATCGAGACCATCCTGGCTAACACGGTGAAACCCCGTCTCTACTAAAAAAATACAAAAAACTAGCCGGGCGAGGTGGCGGGCGCCTGTAGTCCCAGCTACTCGGGAGGCTGAGGCAGGAGAATGGCGTAAACCCGGGAGGCGGAGCTTGCAGTGAGCTGAGATCCGGCCACTGCACTCCAGCCTGGGCAAAAGAGCGAGACCCCGTCTCTTATAAACAAAAAAAAAAAAAAAAAAGAAACAAAAGGAAATACGCTTTCTTTTAATAATAACCTTTTTGGGGGGTTAGGGTATTGTAGTTAGGAAAAGGCCTTTAAAAAATATCCTGTTTCTATTTTGCAAAGCTTATGGGTAGAACAGTTGTTATTACCAAGATTTGCCCTTCTAACCACCCCCCCAATCCAATTGAATGTAAATAGAAATTTCTGTGAAGTAGGTTATTATTCTCATATTTGATAGATTTCCCCAATAATTATCTCTTTCCACAGACACTGTGTAGTTTCCATTAATTGCTGTGGAAAGTGAAGTAATTTATTCTAGGAAGCGTGACTGCGTGCTGTGAAAAGATTGCATTTTGTTAGCTTAATTTCTATGGCGTTCTGTTGATGGGGTCTCTCAAATACTTCTTGGACCTGTTTCCTTCATTTCTTCTCCACTGTCTTAGTTCAGACCCTCACCTGCATTTCCATGTTTTTAGTCTGTTCCCATTCATCCATCTCACCCATGGCTCCCTGAGTGCTTCTTCTGAAACAAACCTGATCATTTCACCTCTTGGAACAACACCCCGCCACGTCCACTCCATCTGCAGAGTGATACGCAGGGCTCAGGCCCTTACTGTGGCAAACGTTCTCTTCTCACCTGGGCTCAACCAGCCTCTCTGTTCTCACCCCAAGTCTTTGTTCAAATATCACTTCCTGGCGTCTTGCCTGACTGTCACCTAAATAATTATCATCCTTTTGGCCGGGCACGGTGGCTCATGCCTGTAATCCCAGCATTTTAGGAGCCCAAGGCGGGCAGATCACTTGAGGCCAGGAGTTCGAGACCAGCCTGGCCAACATGACGAAATTCTGTCTCTACTAAAATAAAAAATAAAAAAAAAAAAAATGGAAGGAAAAATCAGCTGGGTATGGTCACGTGCACCTGTAATCCCAGCTACTTAGGAGGCTGTGGCAGGAGAATCACCTGAACGTGGGAGGCGGAGGTTGCAGTGAGCCGAGATTACACCATTGCACTCCAGCCTGGGGAACATCAGTGAAACTCTGTCTCAAAAAAAAAAAAAAAAAGTAATAATTATATTAATAATTATCATCCTTTGTTTGCCTGATTTTTTCTGCTTCCTTTTTCCGTATAGCACTTACCACCATCTAACAGGCTATATCATCTACTAATTAAAAAACTCCATTGGCTCTTTCTCCCGATTAGGATGAGATCTCTACCTGGGCAGGAATTTTTTGTTTTGTTTTGTTACAGATGCCTTCCCGTGCCTAGAACAGTGCCTGATGTGGAATGGGGGGTCAGTACATACTTGGGGATGAATGGGCATGATACCGCTTGCTCCACAGTCCTGTCTCCCACGCTCTCCCTTGAGTCACCTTAGACTTTTTTCCAAGGGTCTGCCACGCTGTTTGCTGCTGGTTCCTCCGTGTTTAATGACTTTCCTACCTTCCTGAGTCTCTGAAGCCTGTGCTTCTCTTTGCTCCTTCGATTCCCTCTCTTTTTTTTTTTTTTTGAAACAGAGTTGCTCTGTTGCCCAGGCTGGAGTGCAGTGGGAGCCATCTCAACTCACTGCAACCTCTGCCTCAGCCTCCTGAGTAGCTGGGATTACAGGTGCACACGACCATACCCAGCTAATTTTTTTGTGTGTGTGTTTTCAGTAGAGACAGAGTTTTGCCACATTGGCCAGGCTGGTCTCAAACTCCTGGCCTCAAGTGATCTGCCCGCTTCAGCCTCCCAAAGTGCTGGGATTATAGGTGTGAGCCACCATGCCCAGACCCCTTCAGTTTCCTCTTACCCTCTGGGCATTTCCTCTTGAGCTTCTCCTAATTTTCTATTCCACTTCGATGCACCCCCCGGCCCACCCAAGCTCGCTTTCCTATCCTTGTTGATATTTGCATCTTGTCCTTCGTGGGATTCCAGGTGCATTCTTGGTGGGCTTGTTGGTGGTTGTGTATGCGGTTGGATGGACAGATTTGCTTTTAGCAGCCACTTGTCCTTGCTGGCATCCACTGGTATTTATATGTCTGTCCCCCGTGCCCAAGGTGGTGTCTGGCATAAGTAAATCAGATGTTCCATTAATACATACACGAGAAAATTGCATGGTATCAGCACTTATCTGTCTGGCATTAGTTTAAAATTGTGTTAGAATTTGGTAAGAGAAGTTTACTATAAGCTCTTGAGGGAAGCTTTTCAGGAGGAATTAATTTGGAATAAAATGATCCATGTCTAGGAGTGTTGGGTGCTCACGGGGCAGCTGACCCTGTGTGGGGTCCCCGCCACTCCCTAGTTTAGTATTATTTCTTTTCATTGCCCCTTCCCCATAATAGGTGCTCAGTTATTAAAAATCGATGGTTTAAGAAAAAATATAAAAGTCATAGCTGCGTTATGGGAAATGTGGATAATGGGGGAAAGGGAACTGTGATTGACTGGTTAGGGCATGGGTTCTGGAGCCAGCTGTGTGGGTTCAAATCCCAGCTCCACCACTAGCAACTGTGGGATGCTGAGCAAGTTACTTCATCCCTTAGGTTGCTTATCTGTAAGATGGGAACAGTAATATAACTTACATCCTAGAGTTCGTACGAGGATTAAATAAGTGCATGTTTATTAAGTACTTAGTAATCACTGTAAGTGTTGGTAGAATAAAATAATCGTAAATGCGTGCTTACCATGCTAACACTTCCATTTCTTCTATTTGGAGGGACAGAAGCTCCTCTTCTTACCAACAGGTTTAGGTTCCCAAGACTGCTGAGAAGTCTGTTCATTTTAAGTTCAAATGACCTAACCAATGACCAGTGGGTACACATACAAATAATTTTTTTTTTTTTTTGCTCCAACTCCTAGGCTAGAGTGCAGTGGTGTGATCTCAGCTCACTGCAACCTCTGCCTCCTGGGTTCAAGCAATTCTTGTGCCTCAGCCTCCCAAAGAGCTGGGATTACAGGCATGTGCCACCATGCCTTAGAGGCTCATTTTTGTATTTTTAGTGGAGACGGGTTGCATCACATTGGCCAGGCTGGTCTCAAACACCTGGCCTCAAGTAATCCGCTCACCTTGGCCTCCCAAAGCGCTGGGATTGCTTGCCCGGCCCATATACCCAGAATTTTAGTTTTCCCCCATCATTAGCTTCTGTCTCTTGTCACTAGGACGCTGTTGTTGCTTTTGCACTTACTGGACAAGATGGAGTTAATTGTGTTCTTTAAACATCTCAAAAGTAAGCATACACCCACAAAATACACACACACACACAGCACAGGGAAGCCATCGCTGAGCGTGGGCCAGGACCCGAGATGGCCAGGCTGAAGTGTGGATGGTGAAACACTGCTCGCTTTTGATTATTTTTTTCCTGGATTGTGGTTTTGCTCTTATCTGTGAAAGTTTGAAATCTGAGAGCTTGGAAGGAGAGGGGCTTTCGTACTGGAATTCCTCCCTGTCTCGGCTCGTTTGGGTGTTCTCTGTGTGCCCTCTCCGTGGCTGTACTCCTGTGTCCATAGCTCTAAGCTTCTTGTCGTGGAGCTCTGTGTTTTGTTATGATCGCCATTTTTGGAGCTTTGTCATATGCCTTCAAGGCCCCTTTCTCCTGGGTACGTTCTGGCATTTTCTCCTCCCTTTTTCTTCCTTGGTTTACCTTTGTTTGCTCCAAGTGTTTCAGTTCCTACATTTTTCCTTCAGTTGCACACCCTTCTCCCCTCCGAATTCCCGGTATTTTCCCTGAGGGATCACTGGAGGGAGAGCTGGGAGAGCCGAGCTTTCCACAGTGGGCCGCCGCCCTCCCCTCTCCAAGCCCGTGCCACCTGTGGCTTCCGCAGTTGGTGATGTTGTGTCCGTTTCTCAGTGACCAAGTGATGCCGTAATCTCATAACCACACTTCCTTACACGGGGCAGGGGTGAGGGGTAGAGGGTGCGCATCTCACCCTTTGTAATATTCCAGTTACCCTCGGGACATTCTCAGTGGACGTTTGGATATTTGGTTGGATGGACACACTTGATTATCAACAAGTAGTTTGTTGACAGAGTGCCTCAGCGCTTGTTCTCTGCATGCCGGGGCAGTCCAGGTGAACTGGGGGTCCTGCTACCCACTGGTTTGTTGATAGTGCCTCAGTGCTTGCTGTCTGCATGCCAGGCAGTCCAGGTGAACTGGGGGTCCTGCTACCCACTGGTTTGTTGATAGTGCCTCAGTGCTTGCTGTCTGCATGCCGGGGCAATCCAGGTGAAGCGGGGGTCCTGCTACCCACTGGTTTGTTGACAGTGCCTCAGTGCTTGTTCTCTGCATGCCGGGCAATCCCAGGTGAGCCGGGGGGGTCCTGCTACCCACTGAACATTGTGAGTGCCTCAGTGCTTGTTCTCCATGCCGGGCAATCCAGGTGAACTGGGGTCCCTGCTACCCACTGGTTTGTTGACAGTGCCTCAGCGCTTGTTCTCTGCATGCCGGGCAATCCAGGTGAACCGGGGTCCTGCTAGCCACTGGTTTGTTGACAGTGCCTCAGTGCTTGTTCTCTGCATGCCGGGCAATCCAGGTGAACCGGGGGTCCTGCTACCCACTGGTTTGTTGACAGTGCCTCAGCGCTTGTTCTCTGCATGCCGGGCAATCCAAAGGTGAACTGGTCCTGCCACTGGTTTGTTGATAATTTTCGGCGGTCTCACGCTAAAGGGCAATCCCAGGTGAACCGGGGGTCCTGCTCCCCACTGAAGCTCCAGGTGTAGCGCAGAAGACTTTAGAGTGCCCTGGCAGACAGCCTTTCCTCTGCTGTGTGCAGCCCGTGGGAGAAAATCTCTGGAACCTTCTGAGACGAGGTGCGAGCAGGGCAGTTCGGTGTTAGGTGATGTTTAGTTCCGCGCCTGCCAATGCAGTGGGTTCATTGTTGTGGAAGAGGTAGTTCCCATGTCCAGATTTTTGTGTCTCTGTCACCACAGGAATCTGGAAGGATTGCTCGTAGAAGAATGCAGTTCTGTCCACCCTTGGTTGAGTTCTTTTAGCAGACTGGTACCCACAGGATAAAATGTAGCCAGCCTCCATAGTAAATTGCTCCGTTTACCAGTGTCCTCCATTAACAACAACAAAAAATCTTAGAACCCCTCCAGCTGTTAAAAGATTCCTTCATTTAGTGTTGATTCCAGCTAAGCTTTCGGAAACTAAACTCATTACATTGCAGGTGATTCACTGGGGATATAAGATAACTGCATTTTTTAAATTAAAAAAACCTTTATTTTCATTATTAAAAACTATTGAAAAAGGATTTCACTGTCTAAAAAATTTCATTTTCATTATGAACAAAGCAAACCCAGTTTGTATTTTGGTTCAGGTCATTTCTGCATATACCATATTTTCGTACACTACCTGCCTTAGATTTATGCATCTAGAGGGCCATGGTTAAGATTGGGTTACCCTGTGGTGCCCCGCATGGTGCCACAGTGAGCACATCATGTCCATGGCTCTTCAGGCATGGTACTTACTTGTACTTTCTGTGATTTTTTTTTTTTTTTTTTTGAGATGGAGTTTCGCTCTTGTTGCCCAGGCTGGAGTGCAATGGCACAATCTCAGCTCACCGCAGCCTCCACCTCCCAAGTTCAAGCGATTCTCCTGCCTAAGCCTCCCGAGTAGCTGGGATTGGAAACATGTGCCACCACACCTGGCTAACTTTTGTATTTTTAGTGGAGATGGGATTTCTCCATGTTGGTCAGGATGGTCTTGAACTCCCGACCTTAGATGATCCGCCTGCCTCAGTCTCCCAAAGTGCTGGGATTACGGGCATGAGCCACCGCGCCCAGCCTTTCTGTGATTTTAAAACAAGCTGAAGAAACTGTTTAGGACCTAGTACACTGCATTTTACCCATAGCTCTCACACTTTGAATCAGGAAAGTCCTCGTTTAAGTTTCTTGTATCACTGATGTTGACTTCTGCGACTCAACCCTTGTGCCTGCATTTTTGCCTCAGGAGACATAAGGCCCTGTGCTGAGAAAGTGAATGAGCGATAATCTCTCATTTGCAGGGGGCTTCTCTGTTGCACTGTTTTTCCCTTGGCTTAGTCATGAACTTAACTTTGTAGTAGCAAAATGCCTATATTGCTGTTTGCCGACCCACTCCATGTAGTTTTATAGTTTATACTCTGAAATAGGTATTTTCTTTCTTTGTACTGTGATTGAGAAATAGCTTCCTGTCCTCGCCACAGAGTCTGGTATAGTACGTTAAATACAACAGGTGGATAATTGAATGCACGTTGAATTACATTTCAGTGCTGTGTACATGGTACGTTTCCTGTCTCTTCCTACTTGTTCCTGGCATGAGTTTCCAGCTTTTTCTCTACCGTTGCATAAATGAGTAACATGCTCTTTCATGAACCTTCTGTTTTTTGTTTAATTAGAGATGGGGGTCTCGGTATATTGCCTAGGCTGACCGTGAACTCCTGAGCTCAGATGATCCTCCCGCCTCAGCCTCTCAAGTAGCTGAGATGACAGGTGCAGATAGGCTACCCACTCACCTGACATGAACCTTCAATTTTGACAAAACCTCCAAATGGTTTTTAAAAGATGTTTTACCAGTATGTGAGTCACAAAATATCCCATTGGTAGTAGATATAGGTGTGCTATATTCGTTTATTTCTTCATCTCTGCCTGCCTGTTGGCTTATTTAAACTTCTAACTACGTGTGAAATGAAAGAGCACGTTGAATGAATGAGAGAAACACCATATGGCTATGGGGGTTTGAAACACCGTGTGGGCAGTGTCTGAGCATCAGAGCCAGGTATAGCTGCTCGTTGGATACGAATACTCCCGGTGTCTCCTGGGCCCTGGCCTAAAGGAGTTGGAGAGCAGGGTTCTGCGGGAGCCAGCTCTAATGTGGCTGCTTTTTCCAGCCATCTTATTAGAAGGCAAGTGGGGAATAGCAGTGGTATCATAGGGAAAGCCTTGTCTCCATTTCTACTTTGTGAAAAAGCACATTATTGACAAACATCGATGCTTTCACTGGTTTTGGTAACAGATCATGGGTAACACCTGAGGACTTCTTCCCGAGGCAGGGCACTGCGTGTTGCAATACCTGCGTGTGGGATGCTGAAGTTGTGTACGGGGGTGGAGGTTGCTGCTACATAGCTTCAAGGCGGGGGGAGCGTCTTACCCACTGTTGCCATGGTGGATCGAGACTGAAATGCAAGTTTCTGTTGGTGAAAGATGTGTCCGTCTTAGTGGTGATAATGACCTTTAGAACACTGATGGTTTTGCCCTGGTGAGACCTTTATTGTTGACCTTGTTGACCTTGTGTAGAGACGTACTCATTAGTCTTTTAAATTAATTAATTAATTTTTTTGAGATGAAGCCTTGCTCTGTCACCCAGGCTGGAGTACAGTGGTGTCATCTCAGCTCACTGCAACCTCTGCCTCCCAGGTTCAAGCGATTCTCCTGCCTCAGCCTCCCGAGTAGCCGTAATTGCAGGCGCCTGCCACCACTTCTGACTCATCTTTGTATTTTCAGTAGAGACAAGGTTTCACCATGTTGGCCAGGGTGGTCTTGAACTCCTGACCTCGAGTGATCCGCCCACCTTGGCCTCCCAAAGTGCTGGGATTACAGGCATGAGCCACTGCGCCCAGCCTCAGTGTACCAGAATACTTATTTCTGGTATTTTCTATGATCAACGTTACGTTGCATCTTGAAAGTTTTAATGAAATGGTAGCAACACGAATAAGGTTAAGTTTTTTTTTAAACAATTTAAAAATAAGTTAATATAATTAATATGGTTAAACTGCTCTGATTTTTTTTTTTGATTACTCTTAGGTAATTTTTTCTGCAGGATGAATTAAGAGAAGAGACACTTGCTCATCAGGCATGGAGAGCACTTTGTCAGCTTCCAATATGCAAGACCCTTCATCTTCACCCTTGGAAAAGTGTCTCAGCTCAGCTAATGGAAATGGAGACCTTGATTCTGGTAGGATTTTGTTTTCTAGATTCATCTGGGTTTTTGATGAATTGATCAATATCTTCCTGAAAATATTCAGGAACCAATGGTGCGACATTTCTAGCTCTCACATACTGCCTGGTTCCTGGGATTTGAAGTCCTATTAATAAGGATATAGCAGCTCTAAAATTTGGGTCAAAATTCTTATTTCGAATACTAGACAGAGAGGACTGGGTTCTAGTGCAGCAACATATCACTTGAAAATCTCAGTGGTCTGGGCAGGAAATGTCTGTAAATCACTGTTCCATGGAGTCATTGCGCAC
This sequence comes from Papio anubis, assembly GCF_008728515.1. NCBI lineage: Eukaryota > Metazoa > Chordata > Mammalia > Primates > Cercopithecidae > Papio > Papio anubis. The sequence goes on from NC_044986.1 coordinate 118,826,978, forward strand.
CTTCCTGCAGGGTTTGTTGTGAGTGGGAAGAGCAGGGTTGGAGGTCTCGGACCGGCAGTCACCTGCTCTGGCTCACAAGAGACAAATGCCATTTTTGCTCGGAACCCCTTGACGAGAAGTTAGTTGCATGTTTCTGCTGCAGCAAGGGAGGTTGGGTAAAAGAATTCCCTCCCAAGTGCTGGAGAGAGAGACAGGACATCCAGATCTGCCTACGTAGTAGATGCCGATGATACAGCATCTAAGATGTGGAGCACATCTGTCAGAAAAGCATACGATGTGGAAGGAAGTGAGGTCATGCGGATTGGTGGTGAAGTGCCTCTCCCTTCCAGAAATCTGAAAAACAGAACAGCTCCCTCCTCTGACTCAAACACAGCCTTCGATTCAAATTTATGTACGTATGTATGTATGTATGTATGTTTTGAGACAGGATCTCACCTGTTGCCCAGGCTGGAGTACGGTGGTACAATCATGGCTCACTGCAGCCTTGACCTCCTGGGCTCAAGTGATCCTCCCGCCTCAGCCTCCACAAGAGCTGGGACTACAGGTGTGTCCCACTGTGCCTGCTGACTTTTAAATTTTTTGTGGAGATGGGGTCTCACTGTGTTGTCCAGGCTTGTCTTGAACTACTAGGCTCAAGTGATCCTGCTGCCTTGGCCTCCCAAAGTGCTGAGATTATAAGTGTGATTCACCACACCCAGCCTTGATTGGGTTTTAGTTATTTAACTAATGAAGTTATAAGCGCACAAATGCATCTTTTTCTAAATACTTACACAATAAAGCGTTTATTTAAAAGGATACCTTTTTTTTTTTTTTTTTTTTTTTTAAAAAGAGTTGCATTGTTTATACATACCAGCAAATTACTTAAGGACAGTTTAACCCTCTGAATTGTAAACATTAGCTATGGTGAATTCCTGTAAAAAAAAATGTGGCTCATTAAGTCAGCCACTTGACCGTGGTCCGAAGAAGTCACAAAGTTTGTCTTCACATTTTGATGAGACTAGTCAATGACAGATTACAGGTTGCTCCATATCATTGAATTTATTAGATTAAGTTTACAAAATCGTATCTTTATATGGAAGAAAACCCGGAAAACCCTGACATGAGTGAAGGCCTTACTGTGTTGAAAGATGTTAGTATCTGTTTCCAAATCGGCTCCTTTGTCCCTCTTTCAGATTTTTCGACACATCAACCAGATGTGAGACACCTTCTCCTACAAGTAGAGCTGAATCATCGTTCCTCCCTGGAACCATGGAAGTTATTTTCTGAGAAGGCATAGTTGTGTAGGCTGAAAGTTCATCCTAATTATTCTGCTTTATTTAAGTACAGATTTACCTTTTTAAAAAGTCTTTCCTGTGTTTGCTGAGCGAAGTTATTTTTCACGTTTTGGAGTTCCTGAGCTTTCAGGGTATTTTTGTAGTATATCATCTGCGCACGTCCGATGTCGATGACTGGGTTATTTCTCGTGGTATGTTTTCAAAACTGTTGAAACACCTACTGTGTATTGGCTTTTCATGTGCACACCTTTGCAGTGTATCTCTCTAACTTAAGTAGATTCTGAAACTCATTAATGATCATCTGGTGTGAGGAAAATGATTTGTACCACATTTCGTTAAGGGTGGTTCTGGGGATGGCAGGTGTGAGAGCAAGAATCATTCTATCCTTGGCTGGGGGAGTCCCTGCAGAAAGCCCATGTATACTCATGTCATGATTGGTTCCTTACTCTTGCGTCAGGGATGGCCTGAATCATACAAGATGTTCAGATCTTTAATGGAGAAATACTATTTCTAAATGGCTTTAAATTATCTTAACATTTTTCAGACATTGGCCCAGATTTTTCTCCACCCCCATGTGGCTAATCTGTCCTTTCGCCTTGGGATTTCTGTATTGTGTGGTGAGGAGAGTTTTAGATGACGATACAGACAGACTCTTTAAAGAGGATACAAATTTAAAGCAGAGTCTAGGACTTTGCAGAGGACAGTGGCTGGATTCACTTGAGAAATTCAAATCTAGTTTTGAGCATTTTGATTCTACAAGTAGTTTTTTTTTTTTTCTAAAATCTAGTTTTGAGCATTTAAACTATTAAGTATGATTCTACAAGTAGTTTATTACTTCTTTTTCCAACCTGCTAACCCACGAAATATTTCCAGTCCTGGAATCACTTGGTGAGATATTTGGTTTTGGGACAGGCTTGGGGCTGTGCAGAGTTTTAGTGCTGAAGGTCTTCTCCTGGGAAGCGTTTTCAGATGGGATTTACTAATCCCACGTATAGGAGGAGGCAAACCTGGTGTTCTTTAGCTGGCTCTGAATTGACTTGCGATGATAGGTGTATAAGCGTGAGTTCAGACTGTGTGGCAGGCACAGAAAATGTTAAGTTCTTTGCATGTGTAAATTCACCTAATCCTTCAACAGCCCACAGGTATAGCTGCTTTTATTGCCCCAATCTTACAGATGAGGAGACTGGACAACAAGGTGAAGTGACTTGAGCCCTGTGTTAGAAGCAAGATTTAATTTCAGGCATTGTGAGGCTGTGGAGTTGGTGCTCTGAAACCCTGGGGGGCACCTGCCCCTTCAAGTGCACAGAGGAGTCATCAGGAAATCCCGACAGCCTCCTACTCACCCATCCATACACTCACACCCACCCCACAGCCGCACACACACACCCACACTCACACCCGTCCATCCATGCATACACCCACACACACTCACATTCATACCCATCCACCCACCCATCCATATCAGCCACACCCACCCCATAGCCATACACACACCCACACACTCACACCCGGCCCATCCACATACACCCCCCACACACCCACATCTGCCACCATCCATCCACCCACCCCACAGCCACACACACACCCCACACTCACACCCGTCCATCCACACATATACCCCCACACACACCCACATTCAAGTACCATCCATCCATCCACTCATCCATCCACTCACACCCACACACCCACCCCACAGCCGCACACACACCCACACTCACACCCGTCCATCCATGCATACACCCCCACACACCCACATTCATACCCATCCATCCACCCACCCATACACTCACACCCACCCCACAGCCATACACACCCACACTCACCCCCATCCATCCACCCATCCACACATACACCCACACACACTCACATTCATACCCATCCATCCACCCATCCATACGCTCACACCCACCCCATAGCCATACACACCCACACTCACCCCCATCCATCCACCCATCCACACATACACCCACACACCCACTCGCACCCATCATCCACCCATCCACTCACACTCACACCCATCCACATACACATGCACACACACACTCACACCCATCCATCCACCCATCCACACACCCTCACTCTCACCCATTCACAGACACACCCTCATTCACACCAACCCACATACACACATATACCCCCACACACACAATTTTGGGGGCACAGACCCAACTTAGATCCTTTGTTGTTCTTTCCTACTCTTTCCTCCTGTGCCACCTCCCCTATGTCCTCTGATACATTACTACAGGGGTTTCCAAATCCCGGCCACAGATTGGAACTGGTCCGTGGGCTGTTAGGAACTGGGCCGCACCACAGGAGGTGAGCATTGGGTGAGGGAGCTAAGGTTCATCTGTATTTACAGCTGCTCCCCATTGCTCACATTACTGCCTGGGCTCCACCTCCTGTCAGATGAGCAGCAGCATTAGATTCTCATAGGAACGTGAACCCTATTATGAACTGCAAATGCGAGGGGTCTAGGTTGTGCACTCCTTATGAGAATCTAATGCCTGATGATGATCTGTCACTATCTCCCATCGCCCCCAGATGGACTATCTAGTTGCAGGAAAACAAGCCCAGGGTTCCCACTGATTCTATATTATGGTGAGTTACAGAATTATTTCATTATATAGTACAATATAGTAATAGTAGAAATAAAGTGCACGATAGACGTAATGCACTTGAATTGTCCTGAAACCATCCTCCCTTCCCCCATGTCTGTGGAAAAATTGTCTTCTACAAAACTGGTGCCTAAGTCCCTGGTGTCAAAAAGATTGGGGACCACTGTGTTACTGTCTCCCTACCAAGTGACTACATTCGAGTGACTGAAGTTTTTCCTTGAGAAAATTATGAGATCGAAGAAAGGAAAATCGAATGTGCTTGCATGTTTTCTCGCTCTCTCTCTTTTTTTTTTTTTTTGAGACGGAGTCTCTCTCTATTGCCAGGCTAGAGTGCAATGGTGTGATCTTGGCTCACTGCAACCTCCGATTCCCTGGTTCCCTCCTGCCTCAGCCTCCCAAGTAGCTGGGATTACAGGCATGTGCCACCACACCTGGCTAATTTTTGTATTTTTAGTAGAGACGGGGTTTCACCATGTTGGCCAGGATGGTCTCCATCTCCTGACCTCATTATTCACCCGCCTCAGCTTCCCAAAGTGCTGGGATTACAGGTGTGAGCCACCACGCCCGGCCAGGTGTTTTCTCTTATGTTTGTTTTTTTGCTACTGTCCACCCTGAGATGTTATGATGCTGTGATTCCTTGCAGTGATGCCCCTGTGAAAGGAAGACTTCAGCTGGCCTCAGTCTCATTACCAGTTTCTTTTTTTTTTTTTTTTTTAAAGACAGAGTCTTGCTCTGTTGCCCAGCTTGGAGTGCAGTGGTGTGATCTCTGCTCACTGCAAGCTCCGCCTCCCGGGTTCCCGCCATTCTCCTGCCTCAGCCTCCCGAGTAGCTGGGACTACAGGTGCCCACCACCACGCCTGGCTGATTTTTTGTGCTTTTAGTAGAGAAGGGATTTCACCGTGTCAGCCAGGATGGTCTCGATCTCCTGACCTCGTGATCCACCCGCCTCGGCCTCCCAAAGTGCTGGGATACAGGGTGGGGCGGCCTTTTTCTAAGCAAAGCTCAAATCACAGTTGAGATCAATAACTGGCACCAAGTCCTGTAAATGAAATAGGCACAATATAAAATTACTCCTTCTGCTGGGAACACCAAATATGTGATTAGAAAAAGCCCAGGGAGAGCAAATAGCCCAGGATCTGCGGCCTCCCCAGCGGACACCATAGACAGCATCATCCCGGCGGACACCAAGAAGGAAGTGCACTGAAATTCCAATGCTGGGATTCCAGGTGTCGTCAGTTGCTGTGATAAAAGCAAGCAGAACAATATGCTGACATAGTGTTCAGTAGATTCCTTGACATTATTTTTATAGGCCTGCTACATGAAATTTCCTGATGAAGTCTGTAGATAAAGCGGTGTTGCACATTTAGACAGAGTGAGCCTCAGAAGAGAGAATGACGCTGAAAATGTGGGCTTGATTCTTCTTCTTGGCATTTGGCATTTGGAATGTATTCACTGGCTCTTCTGTTTGGGAAGGAAAGGAGTCAACAGTTTTCTCAGAAAAATTCAAGCCTCACTCTTCACACTGGGAACTGGTCCTGTGTGATTCAATGGTACTCCCTTTTCTCCCTAACCCTCCTTTGAATAGTTGCGGCCTCCCCTGGCTAGGTGACTTTTATGTTTTTTGTTTTTTGTGCTTTTTTTTTTCCCTCTAGAATACTGGCCATTGGGTAGTCGGACGAGCCGGGAGGACCTTTGTGCCGTGAGGACTGTCCCTGCCTGTGGCGTAGCTCTGCAATTGTGAGCTCAGATTCCAGGCAGGTGGCCACGGTTCCTTTCTGAGTTGTTTGCACAGATGCTTCTGATGAATATACTCACGGTGGAACTATTTTCTAAATCTTCTGATAGTATGAAATCACTATCGGTATTTACAGGAAGAAAGACTTCATGTCTTCTTTCTTTCTCTTTCCACATTGAAAGAAAGTATCTAGCATCTAAGAAGGCGCTCAGTAAGCATTCACCTGGAATCTGCCAATTCCCAGTTCCTTTATTGGTGTAGTGGGCACAGGCTTTAATATTCAGCCTTGTAAACTTAGCCTTGTTTCAGATTGTAAAATTGTACAAACCCAAGATTTTATGACTTAAACGAAGATGTATGGGCCGTTTGTTTATTCCATTTTTCACTCTTAACGTCACTTACACTCCAGCTTCTAGTAAGGTATAGTAAGGTATTCTTTTTATGTTTGTTATGAAATATTCTTGCCTCATCAATAGCTTTCTGTTTTCTAAAACTGGATTGCTGCTAATGAACATGCCTGTTCCCTTTTAAATTGTGAAATTTTCTTAGTAGTTTTTCCTAGTCGGTGTTCATGACATCATGGGGAAATACCGCCCACTGGGTCATTTACAGTGGAGGGAGATTGTCAGAATTTCCTTGATAAAATGTTTATGGGTTTAAGAGGTTTATGAATCAGCTATAAATATTTGCTTTGGCTTTATGAGGCCTCTCCCCATAAACATTTTGTGTGTTTTTCTATGGCTCATTGAAATGTCTTTGGAGAATCAGCTCCTTGGGGCACATCGGCCTGGGGAAGGGTTGGATGTGACACATTTTAAAAGGCTGCATTGTGAATAACCCTACATTTTGTGCTTGACTTTGTTATAGTCCACAGTTCAAGTCATCAGTGCTGGGCATGAAGGTTTGAATTTTGTAAAATCCCATTCTGAGTCTGACCTTTGGTTACCTTTTTAAGTGTTTTCTTTAGACCAGCAGAGAGTGACAGAGCTTACTGTTCTACTGGTTCCTGCAGGGGAGACACAGTGGCACCCTCTGACCTCCTGGTTATCTTGACCGAATGAAACCGTGTACGCTGAATTCTGCAGAACCCATTATATTGGGAAATGTAGTTGTAATGAATTAAAATTGGATGGAAGCATAACTTTTGGTAAAATTCTAATAGCATAGATTAGGATTGTGTGGCGAATAAAGAACTGCAACCAGTGGTCTCAGTGTCGAGGTTGGAATTGGAGGCTCTGATCTCCCCTGATCTGAAGTGATGGAATCTTTGAATCTTTGTGGGTAACGTGGTGGGTTCACTAAAGCCTCTCATCCCAGGTGCTGGTGACTGCAGGCAGTTTCCGAGGTTCTGCCTCAATGTGCATGTTTCCTTTTGTTTTGTTTTGTTTTGTTGAGATGGAGTCTCATTCTGTGACCCAGGCTAGAGTGCAGTGGCACAATCTTGGCTCACTGCAGCTTCCGCCTGCTGGATTTAAGCGATTCTCCTTCCCCAGCCTCCTGAGTAGCTGAGATTATAAGTGTGCGCCACTACGCCTGGCTAATTGGTGTATTTTTAGTAGAGACGGGCTTTCACCATGTTGGCCAGGCTGGTCTCAAACTCCTGACCTCAAGTGATCCACCTGGCTCGCCCTCCCAAAGTGCTGGGATTACAGGGTGAGCCACTGCACCCAGCCTCTATTTGCGTGTTTCTGATGCGCAGGAACGAGTCACCCAGGACAACTTGTTCCCTTTTTCAGCAGCCATCATTCTCGGAGTCCTACGCAGAACCTCGTGCCTCATTTGGCCCAGGACTGAGTTTCATGCTGATGTCTCTTCCCAGGTTCTCTTCTTCTTCCTCACACACATTCTGGGAGCTCAGTCCACTCTTTTCTCCGCAGGTGGCCATGGCTTCCTGTTTCTTCTCTTTTCCTGCTTTTTTGGCTGTAGACTGTTTCAGGGTTCACCAACATGGAGAGACAGACTCATCACTTTAAAACCTCCCTAGGATTCTGCAGAAGACATGAATGGTGGTGGTGGTGGTTTCTGGTGCATGACACAGGTGGGAGAAGGAGGGGGAAAGTACTTCATAAGAGCTCCAGCTTTGGACTCCTGACCCTGAGGCTGGACAACAGTGACTCAGGGTGATTCCCTGTCCTTTCTGAGCTCTCAAGATTGCCCCTGTGAGTATGCATCCATTATGATTCTTGGGAGGATTGTGAGGAGATACCTGTAAACCACTGTTTCAGTCTGTTTTGCGTTCCTTTAACAGAATATCTGAGTCTGTATAATTTATGAAGAAAAGGTTTATTCAACTCACGATTCTGGTGGCTGCCAGGTCTAAGACAGGCAGCTGCATCTGGTGAGGGCCTCAGGCTGTTTCTGCTCTTGGCAGAAAGAGGAAGGGGGAGCAGGTGTGTACAGAGAGATCACATGGAGAGAGGAAGCAAGAGAGAAACCAAGGAAGCCAGGCTCTTAACACCCACTCTTGAGGGAACTCATCCATTCCTTGGAGAGCCAGAACTCACCCCTGAGGGAGGACGTTAACCTATTCATGAGGGATCTGCCCGCAGGACCCAGACACTCCCTGCTAGACCTCAGCTCCCAGCACTGCCACATTGGGAATCAGATTGCAACATGACTTTTGGTGGGGACAGAGCACATTCAAACCGTAGCAAGCCTTGTAGCAGAGAGGTGACACTCGAACACAGCACAGCTCTTAGGATGTTCCCAGGAGGGTGGTGGCTGCTTTGTAGATCTGGAAGTTGCTGACACAGGCTAGGGCAGGCAGGAGCTGCAGGAGGGTCTGGTTCAAGCTGAGCCCAGACAAGGAGGATGGAAAGAAGCTCTGGACTGTGTCTGCAGCAGGCTTGCTGTCCTTAGATACTGCATCAGGACGTTGGGGCAGATCACTAGTGCTGAGCGTCTGACTAGTGCATCGGAAATCTAATTCGGTAAGAGGTGCCCAGTGCCGTTCGGAGGGAGAGGATTGTCAGCAGAGCCACCAGATGCCACTCTGAAGTGTTTTCCGGAAGATGACTGCTTTCTCTCTCGTTCATTTCACTGTGTGAAGCTCTAAGCTTCTTGGTGTCATCCATTCTTCACTGGAGGCTGTAGGACCCGTTGACTTTGTTTTTTTTTTTTTTTTTTTTTACAGGAAGCACATTTCTGCCTGAGGGGCTTCAATCCCTGGGTGGGACCGAATGTTAGAGCGCCACCAAGAAAAGATTTTCTCTCCTGGTGGCTTTTCCTTTTTCTTTTTTGAATGTTTGACTTACAAGTCACTTTATTGAAGCAAAAGTTGAGGAGGCCATTCTACGCAACTTGGGCTTAGAAGGCAAAATAGCCTTTCAATTCAGCCTCTCCTGACTTTACAAAAATGATCCTCTTCCCTCAATTTCTAAGAGTACACAAAGTATTAAGAGAGACTTACTTTTCCTACTTATACTTTAAAAATTTCAAGAAGGCCAGGCACGGGGCTCACGCCTGTAATCCCAGCACTTTGGGAGGCTGAGGAGGAAGGATCACCTGAGGTCGGGAATTCGAGACCAGTCAGCTCAAGATGGTGAAACCCCATCTCTACTAAAACTACAAAAATTAGCCGAGTGTGGTGGCGCAAGCCTGTAATTCCAGCTACTTGGGAGGCTGAGGTAGGAGAATCTCTTGAACCTGGGGGCGGAGGTTGCAGTGAGCTGAGATCGTGCCACTGCACTCCAGCCTGGATGACAGAGCAAGACTCCGTCTCAATAAATAAACAAATACATACATACATACATACATACATAAATATATAAAAAATAAACATTTCAAGTAGACAAAAAGTAGTGATAGTCTCTAAAAGAAGGCATTCTTATTTGACCCCATTTTCCCTGGCCCATCTGATAGGATTGGATATCCGTTTTGCACAAGCCACAAGATGGAAAGCAGTATTTACTCTTGGCCGTTGACATAGGCTTTTGTTTCTAGAGGATAAAGGGGTCGGACATCAGCATCCATTGGACATTATTGTAGGAAGATAATCTAAACTTTTGAAACTCTTGTGTGCATTTTGGACAGCTCTTTTCTGTTGTATGTTCTTATGACCTTGCCAATTGGTTCAAATAATGTTTATGGCTTATTATTTCTATTTAAAATGATGCAGTCACATTTATGCTCTGTGTGTGTTAAAATGTGTTATTTGATGCTTTTTGACTATACAAGTTTTATCTTATATGTAGCCTTAAATGTTTGGGGAATTGCTTGTTTTCCTTCAAGCTGGGTGTGTGGGTTTGTGAAATTCAAATAGTTATGATTTTGGTCAGGTGTGGTGGCTCATGTCTGTAATCCCACCACTTTGGGAGGCCGAGGCAGGTGGATCACCTGAGGTCAGGAGTTCGAGTCCAGCCTGGCTAACATGTAGTGAAACCCTACCTCTACTAAAACATACAAAAATTAGTTGGGTGTAGTGGTGCATGCCTTTAGTCCCAGCTACTTGGGAAGCTGAGGCAGGAGAATTGCTTGAACCCAGGAGGTGGAGGTTATAGTAAGCCAAGACTGCACCACTGCACTCCGGCCTAGGTGACAGGGCAAGATTCTGTCTCTCAAAAAGACAAAACAAAAAACAAACAAAGAAAACCCACAAATAGTTATGATTTTGAGAGCCATGTTGTGCATTTGATTGTATTTCTCTTTATTCCTTGTGATTGGAGAAACACACGCTCTGTTGGTTTCTCCAGAGTGTCAGGCCCCAGCAGCTCTGTCCCAGCAGTAGGCAGGAGTTGGGAGCCCTGGACTGGCCAGGCATCGGGGGTGTGGGGCAGCTGGTTGGTTTGTCTTGTTGACTGGCTGGATGGCCCCACACACTCGAGCAATTCTTTTGGGCCTCATTTGCTCTTTTTCCCCTTAAAATGATGCCAGAGTCAGTGCTTTATCTTTATAACAATTAGTGCCGTTCTCCATATACGTCATAGCCTACATCACAGCCCTTAGTCAGTGCACGATGGGTTCCTTTGTATTGTCCTCCAACCTGCCTGCAGACTGGGGTGTCTACTGCAGCTAATTTCGAGCTAATACACGAACATGTAGCAAATATGCATTGGAACACGTCTCATGTTATTTACCCCAGAGAACCCAGTGTTACTCTTGATTTCATCAGTGCAATGTCAAAGCGGAATGTCCCATGTTTTCCTTTCTTTAGTCAACACCTCTAAAATCAGCAGACTAAAGCTTTGCAAAAAATTCCACAATATCCTTCTAAACTGTGGAATTAGCTTGTGTCTTGCATGAAGGATTTTCTGGTCTCAGTTGCAGACCAGCACCTTTCTGTCCTCCACTCCAGTGTTGATATTCTGCTCTTTTGTTTTTCAACAGAAGAAGGCTCAAGCTTGGAGGAAACTGGCTTTAACTGGGGAGAATATTTGGAAGAGACCGGAGCAAGTGCCGCTCCCCACACATCATTCAAACACGTATGTAAAGCAGCTTGCGTCCTCTGTGTTTAGAAAGTGGGACGGGAAGGAACCTATAGGCAGAAGCCAGAGAACCCAATGGAAGAAGGGCAGTGGAAACAGGGAAATTCGTGGCCAGGCATGGCGGCTCACACCTGTAATCCCAGCACTTTGGGAGCCTGAGGCTGAGGCTGGCAGATCATTTGAGTTGAGGAATTTGAGACCAGCCTGGGCCATAAACAGGCAAAATCCCATCCCTACAAAAAATATAAAAATTAGCTGGGTGTGGTGGCACACGCCTGTAGTCCCAGCTACTTGGGGGGCTGAGGTGGGAGGGTCCCTTGAGCCCAGGAGGTGGAGATTGCAGTGAGCCAAGGTTGCGCCACTGCACTCCAGCCTGGGTGACAGAGTGAAACCCTGTCTCAAACAAAAAGGAAAGAGGGAATTCAGCCAAGATTTTTTAGGAAGAAGGAGGAGACTTGGAAGTTAGCTTGGTTTTCCCAGATAGCTCCAGGGAATATAGACCACAGGTAAGGTCAGCTTGAGTAAGTAAAGAGCCAGAAAACTAAACCAGTAGGTATAATGTATTCTTAGTAGGTGTAATGGCTTTATGTTTTCAGCTTCAATTAATATTTTGATTTTGAAAAAGCTCATAAAAAATTTCCAGCCATTTATTGGCAGATGAGTCAGATTAGAGGAACTAACCATAAATATGATGAAAACATTTGGATCCAACCAAAAAAAAAAAAACATTCTCATTAATAATATTTCTTTGAATAATGCAAAAAGCATGCCCAGTACTGGGCAAGTCCCAGAAAATTTTTAAAAAGTGAGTTTTTATCAGGTTTTTGCTTTGGTGTAAGATATTGGCAATATGTAATATCATTAGTAGGGAAAAAAAGACTAACTCACCTGGGTCCTAAGAAGTTGGGTCCTGGAAGTTTAGTCTTTAATTGTTGTTTTAATACAAATAGAAACGGAGATTTAACTGAGAAACATTTTTCACTTTGTCCATGCAGGACAAAGATTCAGCCTGAGTTTCCTCAACAAATTGGGGCACTTTTCTTAACCCGTTCTTCCTTTTGGCTCCTTGGCTGAATGAGGAAGCCAGAACTTGTGATTCCTTATTTTTATTTATTTATTTTCTGTGAGCCGGGCCTCGCCACGTTGCCCAGGTTGGCCTCGAACTCCTGGGCTCAAGCAATGCTCCTACCCCAGCCTCTTAAGTAGCTGAGATTATAGGCATGCACCACCATGCCCGATGTGATTCCTTCTTTTAATATAACATTTTATTCTTTTTGGAGGTGCAGCGTTCTCTCCAAAAGAAATTTAAGATTTTTATTAAATTTCCGTGACCCCGAAAAGGTAGATCGTGTTTCCATTTCTCTTTATACTCTTTATGCTATGTTTACTAGTTTATTTTGAATGTGATTGTGGCTGTGTAGTGAAACCAAGAGCTAAATATTAAAACATAGCAAAGCTTTCAAGCATACAATGTGGTTATGGTCCCGCAAAAGCCATTGTAACATTTACATCTTAAGATGCTGCGATGATTTGGCAGTTGCCTTAGGCAGGTTAGGAAAGAAACATTGATCACAACTTTTTCCTTCCTTTCTGTACTGAGAAGTTATCAATTTCTTTCTGTATGGAGTCACTCCCATTTTCCTTGATTCAGTCAATCCTCCCACCTCCCTTTTAATCACAGGATAGTGTCCTGGGGGGCGGAGCTGGAGGTTGTCCTTCAGGATGCAGAAGCTCCCAGGTCTGTATGCCAGGTTTAAAGGAAGAGTAGCCTCAGACCCACATAAGTGTGATTGATAATTCTGTCATCTCCTTTAAGCAGTGGCCACTTATGGACAGCGGATATGTCAGCTTTGCAGTGTTAAGACCCACCAGGCTGGAAAGCTTTTTCTGGGAGTGAGGGCTGGTAGATATCAATAGACTGTAACCCTTAATTAAAAAACAAATCCAGGCCGGGCGCGGTGGCTCACGCCTGTAATCCCAGCACTTTGGGAAGCCGAGACGGGTGGATCACGAGGTCAGGAGATCGAGACCATCCTGGCTAACATGGTGAAACCCCATCTCTACTAAAAAAAATAAAAAAAACTAGCCGGGCGTGGTGGCAGGCGCCTGTAGTGCCAGCTACTCGGGAGGCTGAGGCAGGAGAATGGCGTAAACCCGGGAGGCGGAGCTTGCAGTGAGCTGAGATCTGTCCACTGCACTCCAGCCTGGGTGACAGAGTGAGACTCCGTCTCAAAAAAAAAAGAAAAAAAAAATCCATTTTCTAGGGCCGTGTTGTTCATGGAATAGCCACTATCATGTGGTCCTTGTGAGCCTGTGAAAAGTATGTAGTCTACATTCAGATGTGCTCTGAGTGTAGAATACACACTGGGTTTTGGAGGCTTTATTTAAAAAGAAGAAAGTTGGTCATTTCATTAATGTTTTTTATATTGATTACATGTCGAGGTGATAATATTTTGGATATATTGGGTTAAAATATTAGAATTAAATTTATTCCTTTTTTTTCTTAAAGTGGCTGGCTGCAGATGTAAAGTTTAGCATTACATTTGTGGCTTCCATAGTATATTACTTAGATAAATATATGCTCGTTTTAGAGCACCAGAAGTATTGTTTGTACTGCCATGGTTTTAGTGGTTTTTGCCATCTTCTGGATGTATGTGTCTAGGGTAGTAATGGGTTTTCTCTATTTCTGATTCCTTAAGGTTGAAATCAGCATTCAGAGCAACTTCCAGCCAGGAATGAAATTGGAAGTGGCCAATAAGAACAACCCGGACACGTACTGGGTGGCCACGATCATTACCACGTGTGGGCAGCTGCTGCTTCTGCGCTACTGCGGTTACGGGGAGGACCGCAGGGCCGACTTCTGGTGTGACGTAGTCATAGCGGATTTGCACCCCGTGGGGTGGTGCACGCAGAACAACAAGGTGTTGATGCCCCCGGACGGTGAGCCCCCGTTTCAAAGGCTTCGATTTACAAGCCACCATCCTTCACGATGCCTGTAGTTTGCAAGGAGCAGAGAGAACCTTGCCTAGAATCCTTAACGGTCTTAGTGCAAAGGTCTCACAGTTCTTTCGGAGTTGTTTCTCGGGCTTCCTTAGCTGGAGGGAGATGGGTGCATGTTCGCATGTCAGAGCTGGTGCTGACAATGGAGCCAGCCTTGGCTTTTAGGAACTGAAAGTGTGCCTAATCCTTAAATTACTTTTGGAGGGTAAGAAAGGAAGGCTGAAAGGACATCAGGAATTGAGTCTTTGGCCATGTTGCTTTTCTTCTGCTTTAGCAAATCGACATTTTGAACAGTAACATGGAGCGTCTTAAGCAGGCTTCTCTAATCACTTTTCATCTGTCTTGTTGGGAGGCTGTCAGAGTGTCAAGCTTTCAGAAAACCACACAGATGAGAGAAATGACATTGGTCTCAAGGGAATGGTCAAAACCCATATAGATATGATCAGTTTAGTTGCTATAAAGCCACTGTTCTCTATGGGGGCAGTTTTATCCCCCAGAGGACACCTGGCAATGTCTGGAGGCATTTTTGGTCAGGGTTATGGGAGTTGCTACTACCATTTAGTGGGGAGAGGCCAGCGATGATGCTAAACCCCCAGAGTGCACAGACAGCCCCATAACTAATAATTACCAGGCTCAGCCTGCCAGCAGTGCTGAGGGGGAGAGAACCTGCTGGAAAAGAATGGGCTGGACATGATAAATGCATCGAAGGAATTCGTCTGATCCCGGAAGTGAGAAAACTGAGGACAGCCAAGTACGTGAATCTCAACACACCACTCTCTGTTTTATTGTATGATAATGGCAGCAGTGATACTTGCAGGCTCTTGATGCCACCTTGCAAATGTGTGTGGTGTCCTCTTCGTAGCTAGCTGCCTGTTTTCATCTTGAAGTGACGTGTAGACTTGGAGAGGTGAAATTCCCAGGTTCATTCTGTCCGTGGTATTAGCAGCTGCCTTACTTAGCCTTTCGCAGTATTGGAGCTTTATTAGTTTTTTTTTGGTTATGATATATTGTTTTTCTGATTATTGGGTTTTTTAACCCAATAATCCTGTGGTTTTTAGCTACCCTTTGTTATGTGTAATTGATAGTCTGCTAAGATGGGGGTCCTAAAATGGCTGAAGTTAAGAGTTGCATTTATGCGACGTTTGTCAGGATCGAACCCACTGCCATGGCGTTAGCTGGTATTTTGACTCTTTATTGTCTCTGAAGAAAGAGAAAAAGGTTGTTCTTTCTTTCCTTCCTGCATTGGGTCTTTGCCCCCGCTCTTTCCTATGCCGAGAACCTCCTTCCTTTCTGCGTCCTCCTCCTCCTCCAGCTGTCAGCATAGCTCCCTCTTCCTCCTGCACCAAGGTTGACACTGTCCGTGCTCACAGGCCAGGTCATACCCTATCTGCCTGCACCTTCAGTGTGCATCACGGTTGCAGTTGTACTGTCTTTTCTTTTTTGTTTTTCAATATCTAATTTACATGCCATAAAATTCACCACTTTAAAGTGTACAGTTCAGTGATTGTTTCACAAGGTCATGCAACCATTATTACTATCTAATTCCAGAACGTTTTTTATCCCCTCCAAAGTCACTCCCCATTCTCCCCCTCCCCAGAAAACCCCTGGCAATCACTAATGTACTTTCTGTTTCTGTAGATATTCCTATTCTGGGCATTTTACATGCATGGAAGCCTATGCTGTGTCACCTTTTGTGTTTGGCTTATTCTCCTAAGCATAGTGTCCTCAGGGCTCATCCCCATGGTAGCTCGTGTCTGAATTTCCTTCCTTTTTAAGGCTGAATCATATTCTCTGGCATGGATCGATCACATTTTGTTCTCGTTTCATCAGTGGGTGGACATTTAGATGCAGCTGTACTTCCACTTGTGTGGTTCTTTGAACGGAGTACACTTTATCACCTTAAGACTGTAAGCTGCATGGTGCGAACCCGCTCATCTGTGTACAGCAGCTCTAGCACGTGCTGCCTGTGCTTGAGGAATTCTCAGTAAAGGTTCACTGAGTAATTGAGTGATGTACTGAAGAAGGTGAAAGTGCTGCTCACATGGTAGACTGAAATAGCAAGGAAAAGAACAGTCGTTGTTATGAAGGTCGGAAGCACGTGCGCTCTCCTTCACCTTTCCTCCCTGAGCTGCCAGTAGAGCCGTGTGCACCTTCTCTCTGGACGTGCGAGCCTGGATTTCCAGCCTCTCTATTCAGGTGAGTGCTGGAGAATGGCTGTTACTAAGTCAGGTTTTATTTTTAGTTCCCACTCCAGCTCTGCGTAAGCAAATCGTAGGGTCAGGAGGCACACCCTGGGAGGCACAGTGCATGCTCATGCTTTTGGTCATGTCTGATTCACTCAGCCCCAGACCCAGCCTAAACGGGTCCTGAGTGACACTGTTAGATCTGCCTTTGAATTAAAACCGCCACTGAGGTGAGAAGCTGTGGTGCGATGTTTGATTAATTTACCTGTGATTTCTGATCCGTCGTGAAATAAATCAGCCTTGATGGATGAATTGTACTAATGGAATATTGAGGAAATACCAGGTCTAGTTAGAGATTTAGAGACCTTCCCCCATCCCCAACTCTGCACGCAGGTGCCACACGTTTATGCCACCGCACACTCGGGGGGGTGCATTCATGCTGGGGGCCAGGTACATGTTTGGGGGCACCAAGAGAAGGGCACACAGAGGGGGCACATAGAGTGGGTGGGAGCCTCAGGCCCCATCCTTGTTGCCGACGGTTTTACCATCACATTCATGACTCACTCTTCAAGTTTGACACTTGAGTCTTGAAAGACCCTTGGAAAGGATGTAAGATGATTTCACTTTGTAATAGCTTCTCTAGTGAACGGTTTTAGAGACAAGTTCTGGGGTCTTGAATCTGAATACTCTAAGAGCTAATGGGTTCATTTGGTAAAAATGTATGCTGTTGCTTGAGAAAGAGGGCAGACTTTATTAATCAATTCTTCCTTCTCCCTCAGAAGACAAATGTGACAGCAGTCACATTCTTGGAAACACCATCAAATTTGTATCCTACTGACTTTGTGCTATTAGACAAGACACAGCCACACTTAAAATGACAAGTTCAAAAAGAAAAATGAGAAAACCCTGGAAAAAGGGAAACCGTGAATGTGATGGAGATATTTAAAGTTTATTCAGTTGTTAACAACTTATGCTAATTTGAGGAATTCTTCAGTGATTTTTTTAAAGAACTCAAAAAAATTTAGTGAATAATCAATATGACTTGGAGATCTTTAGTATGGAGAGCAGAGTCAGGAAATAGCAGGTTCATGGGGCAAGAGGTTTTATTGATTGCTGTAGGACAGAATAATTATTGCTTTGTAGCCAGAGGCGGCAGTTGTTCCGGAGGGAATAGTAGAATCTATTTTTTGAACAAGGATTCTTGTTCTTGTGTTTTTTTTTTCTGTCTTAGAGAGCTGATACCATTGTAAATTCTGCAACTGTACCTGGTCGATCTTTGCTGTGGTTAAACTTGAAAGGCACTGCAGAATATCAACAGGAGTTATAGCAATCCGGGGTGCATAATGTTTCTGTTTGGGAGGCTTGTTGGTGAGAGGGAGATTTTCTTACTGATTCCAGGAGTCAGAGTGGTAGAAAGGGAAGGGGCCCGTGGTTGCAACCCAAGATCTGAGTTCCTATCTTGCCTTTGCCATTAACTTAGCTCCATGGGTGAGTCCCCTTCTTGGGGTTCTCATCTTTTCGGGAGGGGTGTTTTAGTCTGTTCTCACACTGCTGATAAAGACATAGCTGAGACTGGTAATTTATAAAGAAAAAGAGGTTTAAGCAGGGCGCGGTGGCTCACGCCTGTAATCCCAGCACTTTGGGAGGCCAAGGCAGGCGGATCGCGAGGTCAGGTGTTCGAGACAAGCCTGGCCAACATGGTGAAATTCCGTCTCTACTAAAAATACAAAAATTAGCTGGGCATGGTGGTGTGTGCCTGTAATTCCAGCTACTCAGGAGGCTGAGGCAGGAGAATCTTTCGAACCTGGGAGGCAAAGGTTGCAGTGAGCTGAGATTGCGCTGCTGCACTTCAGCCTGGGCGACAGGGCGAGACTCCATCTAAAAAAAAAAAAAAAAGAAAAGAAAAAGAAGTTTAATGGATTCACAGTTCCACATGGCTGGGGAGGCCTCACAGTCATGGTAGAAGGCAAATTAGAAATGAGGAGCAAAGGCACGTCTTACGTGGTGGCAGGCAAGAGGGCTTGTACAGGGGAACTTCCCTGTATAAAACCATCAGATCTCGTGAGACTTATTCACTATCATGAGAGTAGCACAGGAAAACCTGCTCCTATGATTCCGTTACCTCCCACTGGGTCCCTCCCACAATATGTGGGGATTATGGGAGCTGCAAATCAAGATGAGATTTGGGTGGGGACACAGCCAAACCATATCAAGGAGGTTGTGGTATAGAATCTCTAAAGAGCTTTCCAGTCGGAAATGCCTGGGTTTGTGATCCTTGTGAAGGAAGAAAGGAAGGAGGGTTTGGGTGCTAGTTTTCCTATATAATGCACGAGGAATGGAGTTTTTTTTTGGAGTTAAGATCCATGGACGTCTAGCCTAGGAATCTGTCCAAAGCATGGACATGAAGTTTCTGAATTACTGTTGGAGGTGAGGACAGTTTAACAGATTGGGAGACACTGTCATTAGGTCAGCAAGTTACGGCGTGTGCCTGGGTAGAATTTTCCCCCACAAAGAATTGTAGGCCCGAGTTCCCCATTGGAACCAGAGAACTGAGAGTCATTAGTCCTTAGCTGAGTAATCAGCAGAAGCTGAGTCAAGTCAGTTGGTTGTGGATAACAGCCTGGGAGTGTTTGCGAATTTTGTCCTTGTTTCATGGGAGAAGGGAGAGAATACCTTTCTTTGTCAGACGGAGGTTGCAGAGCTCCAGATCTTCGAGGACACTTTGGGATTCTCCAAAGTAGTTTTCTAGTACCTGGAGTCACTGCATTGAAAAACAGTGGTTTTTATTATCTTAGATGATAGTTTTATAGAGCACCTAGGACCCTGTGCAGTCCCATGTTTTCCTGCATTGCTATTTTAAATTAATATAAGCTGCGAATTAATGCAAGCCTTCATTAGTCTGTGAAATGGTCCAAGGAAGGAGAAACAGCATGGCGGCAGCTCCAGGAGATGTCATCAACGGGGGATTCCCATCAGCAGGCAGAGCTCCGTCAATAAACACGCGTTTAGAGACCCAGGCTCCGTGGCCAATTGGCCGTTCAGGGAGCAGTGTTCCTGCTTGTGAGCTAATCGGGGCTAATCTTTCATATTAAAAGTATTAAGGAACATACTACATTAAAGCGTCACTCAGTGCTACGGAGGATTATGGCTCTTATTAGTGGAGCAAAATGTAAAACGTTTTGGTTTAGTAAATCCATAAGACTTGATTTATTCATAAGCACACGCAATGCTCGCAAAGGGCAGCTGCCAAATCATTATTGTTTATGGTGAGAATATATGGAAATCATTTAATCCAGTGACGACTTCATTGTTATTTATTGAAAAGCAGCGACATTACCTCTTAAGGTGTGGGACTGGGAGGCTTTGGAGATTTAGTCGATGTCTGCCGAGCCCCGAAAAGGATGCTCGTGGAAGATTGCAGGTAAGTATGTGGGATGATGCGGCTCCAAATAACACCCCTTGGCTTGTAAATGGAGATGTATTTATGAGTGCTTTCTACCGTTGCAATAAAAGTATTGGAATTATAGTGCCTTAGGAGTCATGCCACTAATTTTTATTTTCCCTGTTATTAAAATTTCTGTCGTTTGAATTGCATACTCTGCAACCTTGCCAGAATGACTCAATTTACCATTCAAACTTAAATCAAAATTAGTGGAGTTAGTTAATATACAACTCATTTGAATAAAGGAATGTTTATTCATGAAGTGTGAGGAGAAAGTGTGAAGATGGCCTTATGTCTATGTGGGCAGCTCCTGCCAAGTTTTAAAGCCTGGTTTTAGGACTGTTTTTGGGAATTGCCATTTTTACTATAGTTGATTGTAGAGGACAAGATGCTGGCAGGTGGCACATGGCACAGGAAAGTGACCAGACAGCAGGACTTAACCGGCTGTGACATGGCTCAACTGTGGACTCCGAGAAGTAGAATTAGGCTATGTTTTCATGAGACTGACCATTTTTAAAATTTACATTTTATAATGTCAATGACATTTTAGTAATATTAAGGGAACTTAATCACATTGTTTTCTTTGGCTATCTGACATTGTAACTGGAGTTTCACTTGTTTATTGATAAGAAAATTTAGTACATATGCTAAAAACTCAAAGAGCAAAATGAATCCTAACTGGGCACCCAGGGTTGAGGCAAGCAGAGAGACACTCATTAAATATTAGATAGCTCAGTATAAAGAGAGCAGAACACATTGGTATAAGAAAGGGTAGGATTATTTGGCAAGTATGTCTGTAAATAAACCAAAAGTCATAGTTAGATACTTTATTTAAAAATATTTAAATATTGTAAACTTTTTAAATAAATATTTTAAAAAATGAGCTAGTATTGTATTGTCAAAAAGCCATTTTTGATGATGGTGTGTGAAAGAAGGAACATTCAGAGAGGAAACAAAGTAACCCTTTCTCCATAGGCACCGAATAGACCTTCTACAACATTTCCCATGGTTTTGAATTCTATCTGATCAAGTAGAGAGTCTGTGTACACATTCATCATGGTGTAGACCAGGATGGGCTTGGCCTGTAGATGTGTGTGACAGAGAGAGTAGGTATGTGTGTGTTTGTTACTGTTGGTGCAAACAGTATTTAATTTTAATTTCTGTCATTTACACATCACATCATGAAAGAGTCCTCCTATGAATCAAAACCCTTCATATAGGTAATGGTGAATAACTTTGTGTATGAGTAAAAAATGAATAGTTTTTTTTTTTTCCCCAGAAATCCCTATTCAGTGTTTGTATTTGTTTTTCGCTGCTCACAAGATGCCACCTACTCTCTTTTTTATTTTTTATTTTAAGTTTTTTGAGGCAGGGTCTCACTCTGTCACCCAGTCTGGAGCGCAGTGGCGTGATTTTGGCTCACTGCAACCTCTGCCTCCCGGGGTCAAGCTATCCTTCTACCTCAGCCTCCTGAGTAGCTGGAACTACAGGCACGCACCACCATGCCTGGCTAATTTTGTATTTTTGTAGAGATGGGGGTCTTCGTGTGTTGCCCAGGCCAGTCTTGAACTCAAACAATCTGCCTACATCAGCCTCCCAGAGTGCTGGGGTTACAGGCATGAGCCACCGTGCCTGGCCCCATACACTGTCTTTCATCATCTTGGACAGTGAATGAATGAATCACGAATTTCATTCTGTTTGTGTCATAGCTCTCCAATTAGAAGATATTTTTGTGTGCGCCTCCTGTGGTACCGGGTAATGACATTTAATCCTGTCAGTCCTCAGAACATCCTTATGAAGTGGCTGGTATTATTTTTATTTCATAGTTGAAGAAAGTGTGTCTGTTCCCCGATCAGGCAGTTGGAAGTAGATTTTAAGCTAAGAGGATTCTGGCCAGTTCTGAAATCCTTGCTTTGAAAATAGCAGGGGGTCTGTAAATATTTTATTGATTCGATGATATTATTAAGACTTTAGATTAGAGTGGTCAGACTGACTATCACTGAGAAACGTTGTAGGGTTGGTTTCTTGGTGATTTTTAAGAGTAGGGTAGAAAGCTGCTGTCCAGAATATTTTCCAATTTGTCTTTTTTGGCGGCAAATACATGGAAGAGATGCGGTCTGGAAGTTCTTTGCCGAATGGTAACCATGAGATTATGTAAAGTTATGTAAATTGCATCAGATGCTATTTGGGTTTTTCTGCACTACATGAAAACTGTAAGCACGAAGCAGTGACTAGAAGGTTTTCCTTTTTAGCGCTAGTCATAAATGAATTTATTTTCTCCTGCTTCTCAACCCAGCAACATATGTAATTTAAGTCAAGCATGTGTTTGATTCTGAGTGGAATTCGAGGGGGAGTTGGTGCTGTGTGTTTCCATGGCCTCGTGGCTCATTTTTGCCTCCGTGTTAACTCCTTCACTTCCGAAATTGTCAGAGCCTCCAACTCATCTGGCCCCTCCCTCCCTTGGTACCCCACTTCCCCTTGTAAGGATCCTGACCCTGGCCTCCTCCAGATGCAGCTCAGATGATCGTGGCCTTGGGTGCATGGAGGGCTCAGCTCCCATCCAGCCCCGTTCCTGCTCTGGGTGGACCCTGGAACGTCCTGAATGATCCTCGGGTGTCACTTGCAAGGGAAGCCCCATGTCACCTTTACACAGACAAGCCCCCGTGGGCACAGCTCAGCCTGTAGGACATCTGGCTGCTCCAGGCTTGACCCTTCCTCGTTGACTTCCCTTTATTCCCCCTCCACCTCCACCTGTTCACTCTTCATCGTGCCACTGACTGTCCTCTAGTTTGTTGGACTGGTGAGCTTCTCCCACTGTGCTCCCAGCTCTGGCCTCCTATACAAGCCTCTGACTTCCCTGCTGCTTCTTATTAAGTCTCCTCTTGTGGCTCTGTGTTTCAGGGCATACCTCCATTCCAGGGCCAAGCAGATGTTCCAGGGCCATGCTGGTGTCCCAGGGCCATGCGGATGTTCTGGGGTCATGCCTCCATTCCAGGGTCACCATGCCTCCATTCCATGTTCACCATGCCTCCATTCCAGGGCCACCGTGCCTCCATTCTAGGACCAAGCAGATGTTCCAGGGCCATGCTGATGTCCCAGGGCCATGTTGATGTTCTAGGGCCATGCTTTCATTCCAGGGCCACCATGCCTCCATTCCAGGGTCACCATGCCTCCATTCCAGGACCATGCTGATGTCCCAGGGCCATACCTCTGTTCCAGGGCTACCATGCTTCCATTCCAGGGCTACCATGCCTCCATTCCAGGGTCACCATGCCTCCATTCCAGGGCCAAGCAGATGTTCCAGCGCCACGCTGATGTTCTCAGCCATGCTTTCATTCCCAGGGCTGGGCCACCATGCCTCCATTCCAGGGTCACCATGCCTCCATTCCAGGGCCAAGCAGATGTTCCAGCGCCACGCTGATGTTCTAGAGCCATGCCTTCGTTCCATAGCTGTACAGATAGTCTCGGGTCATGCCTCTGTTCCAGGGCCATGCAGGTGTTCTAGGGCCATGCTTTCATTCCAGGGCTATGCTGATGTCCCAGGGCCATGCTGGGTTCTATTGAGTTTCACTCCAGGGCTGTGCCAACATTCCAGAGCCATGCCAGCGGTCGTGCCTCCAGCTCGAGTCCTTCAGTTCTACCGGTCATTAGGGAGAGTCTGCCTTTTTGAGCCTGGCTGTCAGGGAATGGTTAGTTTGTGCATTACTTGTCTCCTGAGTCTAGAATCATGTTCAAGCTTGGCGAGTACAACTTCAGTTCGAAGTCTTGGGAACTCAGATGGTTCCCAAGGATGATTCAGAGGTGAATTTGGAATTGTTTGAGTCAAGGTTTTCCAGAGAAATAGACCTGATAGGATCGGTAAATATGTAGCAAGAGATTTTACATTTAGGAACATGTGATTGTGGATGATGGGTGAGCCCAAAAGCCAGTGGGGGAAGATCTGTAGGCTGGAAACTTAGGAAAGAGCTGCAGTTGGAGTCTGAAGATCATCTACTGTAGAAGCAGGGGGAGCCAGTGTTGCAGATGAAGTCCGAAGGCTGCCTGCTGGAGAATCTTCTCTGGCTCCCAGGAGGTCAGCCTTTCAATCTATTCTGGCCTTCGACTGATTAGACGAGGCCCACCCACATGCAGGAGGATGATCTGCTGCTCAGTGTGTACTTACTTAAATGTTACTCGCCTCCAACACCTTCACAGAAACACCCAGAGTAATGTGTGACTAGATGTCTGGACACTGTGGCCCAGCCAAGTTGACACATAAAATTAAACCTGCTAGGCGTGAATTCAGAGCTAGAACTGCATCACCCACTTGCTCTCCCCTAGTGTCATCTTAATGCCTTCTGGAGAGGCAGAGCATTTTGTGTACACTTGGAATCCCTGTGCTGGTTTGCCTTAAAAGACAGTGTTCAGTTGATATTTCTGAATATAGATGCCCTTAACAGAAAGCTCTGATAGCAGTTCGAGAGATTGTGAAGTAAATGCATGGATTATCTTTAATTCTGTGAAAGTATAAATGTCAGAGTGACAGGTCAGAGATTCTCTTGAAAACCAATACAAAGTGGGTAGGAAGAAGAGGCAGAGATATTTCACCTATTTTTAGGCTCACTGCCTGCTGCTCGGTAGGGCCACCATGATTTATCTGAGTTCAGTGTCAGTTTCCATAACTGCTTATTACTCTACAGGTACCCACTGGGATTACTTACAAGGGATTTTGCTAATGAGGATGTACTTCCGGATACAAGGTTCTGTGGCATGCATTTAAAAAGGTGGTAGCTGGCTGGGTGCGGTGGCTCACGCCTGTAATGTAATTCCAGCACTTTGGGAAGCCAAGGAGGGAGGATCCCATGAGGCCAGGAGTTTAAGACCAGCCTGGCCAACATGGTGAAATGCTGTCTCTATTAAAAATACAGACATTAGCCAGGCGTGGTGGCAGGTGCCTGTAATCCCTACTTGGGAGGCTGAGGCAGGAGAATTGCTTGAACCCAGGAGGCGGAGGTTGCAGTGAGCCGAGATCACGCCACTGTACTCCATCCTGGGTGACAGAGCAAGACTCCATCTCAAACAAAACAAAACACAACAACAACAACAAAAACGCAGTAGCTAGTGTGCTTTCATCATGGGTTGCCTTGAACTCCTTTGAGAGCCTGCATCTTAATCATTATATGGCCTGTCCTCAACCCTGAGAAAAAGTGAACACGTGAACAGCCTTTGAGGTTAGCATTACACTTCCACCGGGATGAGAGGGGCCTCCAGCCTGGGGTGTGCCTTTTAGGGAATGCAGAGAATCACATGCACAGACAACTATGTGTATTCAAGAGCACGGAGCTGCCTCTCCCTCAGATCCTGTTTCCAGGACTGTTCCCCAGCAACTGTACCTACACATCAGGCTCAAACGGAGAGATTCTCTGCATCTCTCGTGCCCTTGGGAGAAAAACAGCTGTGTCTGAATGCTGTGATTTTCTGAGCTGTGGTGTTGCCACTGTTAGAGTAAAAGATATATTAATGGTCAAATTACTTCTTTCAGAAAGCACAAATATAATAAATTTTTTACGTAGTGAAGAATCACTTTGCAATAGTGCTGAGCAGTTTCTATTCTAGAAGAAATTAGTACAGAATTTCCAACAGTTATATATGTTGACTGGGGCTTTTTTTTTTTTTTTTTTTGAGATGGAGTCTCGCTCTGTTGCCCAGGCTGGAGAGCAGTGGCTCTATCTCGGCTCACTGCAGCCTCTGCCTCACGGGTTCAAGCAGTTCTCTGCCTCAGCCTTTTGAGTAACTGGGATTACAGGTGCCTACCACCATGCCCAGCTAATTTTTTTGTATTTTTAGTAGAGAAGGGGTTTCACTATCTTAGCCAGGCTGGTCTTGAACTCCTGACCTTGTGATCCACCCGCCTTGGCCTCCCAAAGGGCTGGGGTTACAGGCATGAACAAAATTAACTTTGTTTTATAAAATGAAAAAAATATTTTACCATACAAATTCACACTATTTTCATACATGGGAATCTGGAACCCTAGACGTAACATGGATGAAGCCGATGTTGACTTTTTACATTGGCAACTGAGTGAATGTTGAATGCTAGAACTGTGGATAGTTTTATTTCTTTATAAACACGCTTAATGAGATTTGGTGCTAAAAAAATAGATAAAATATTTAATTTTATTTTAATATTTTAAATTAAAATGTTTGATATTCACTAATTTTAATTTGCATTTTCCTGTTAATTTGAGTAGATACTTTAGAATCTTAGAGGAGGAGGACATTTGGAATCGTCGGACACTTAGAAGGAAAATAGCATTTTTGAACAAAATGATTAAAAAATTTGAATTTAGCATTTTCTTCAGTTTATGTATTTTGATGAAAAGAATTAAGATGAAGTAGATTGGGTATAATGATATTTTATCTTCTAATCTGTTAGGCGATTTCTGTGACTAGAACATAAATTATGTGAAAATCTAGATTTTTAACTAAATAGTTAATTTTGCTGAAAGGAAGGCCAAAGGGATAAAGATATAATCATTTATGACTTATGTAAGTCTTTATTTGATTACTCATCTAAACATTGCTGGCCCATCAGCAGAACACCCAGACTCATGTTGTCATAATTGAATTTAGTCATCTCTGGCTTTTTGCCAACTTTCTGTCATCTGTGCACTAGCGCTTTTCCAGACTTTTTGATTGACATTATGAAGATATATTTGTCAGTGTAGGAGGACAGAGCATACTTTACTTAAAAGCCTGTTTGCTTGATTAATAACTTGTAAATCTTAAACATGTGCTACGTGAACTACATTTGTATTCGCACCTGGTGTGTCTGGGCCCGTTTTAGGGTTCAGCTAGAGCCCCTGTGAGCTACAAGTCTTTCTAAGGATGATTTGGGCACTAATGGATTTAGGGAGCCAGTTTCTACATCCACCAGGCCTGTCTCTTCCATGAGACTGAGCTGCCTGAGAATAGACCAGTGCTGTCCTTTCCCACCTGTCCCACCCTCTCTCCCTCTTTCCTCTCCTGCATTGGTTGAGAAGGATGCCACCATCTGAGGTATCAAGATCTCGTACCCACCATGCCAGCCGTGACATCCAGACACACCAGTTTATCTTTTTATGTTTACTCGTGACACTGCCATGTTATTCATATTGTTTTCACCAAGACTAATGACAATTTTAATAATCTAAGCCAAAAGAAAATTTTTCTTTTATGGTCGAAAAATTTTTTTTAAAAGTTGAATTATATACTGCCTACTTTTTGTTGTTGTTGCAGAGAAATTGGATAGGATAAACATTATGAGACTGTTGGGATAAGAGTCTGGGGGATATAGGCGGCTTCTATAATTTCAGGGAGGAAAAAGAACCCTATACAGGCTGTTAAAGTAGTACTGATACATGTATATTTTTATTTTTATTTTTTGTTTTATTTATGTTTTTTTTTGGAGAGGGAGTTGTGCTCTGTCACCCAGGCTGGAGCGCAGTGGCGCGATCTCGGCTCACTGCAACCTCCAGCTCCCAGGTTCGAGCGATTCTCCTGCCTCAGCCTCCCAAGTAGCTGAGATTACAAGCACGCGCCACCACACCCAGCTAATTTTTTGTATATTTAGTAGAGACAGGGTTTCGCCATGTTGCACAGGCTGGTCTCGAACTCCTGACCTCAGGTGATCCGCCCACCTTGGCCTCCCAAAGTGCTGGGATTATAGGCGTGAACCACTGTGCCTGACCTTTTATGTATAATTTTAAATGTAGGATGGAAGGTATCAGATCATTTACTGAGTATATTTATGGGAGTAATATAGGAGTTTTATTCCAAATGTCAGAGTTGCAATACACAGGAAATTACATCCTTTGTGACTATTGAAATGAATGAAACATTTCTCAATGCCACATTGAAAATGCATGATGGGAGGACATGAGGTTTTCAAGATTCTTGTATGGGGAGTATATGAACAAGAAAGTTTGAGGACCAGTTTTCACAGATGGTACTCAACCACAGCCCTGCTCGTTCATCCATTAAGATGTTTTTTTCTTTATGATTTAGATGCTTAGACGTTCTCAGAGCTTTGGAAGGATTTATCATAATTGAGCATTTGCTGAGTTTCTATTTCCGTCATTGGATTCCTTTGGTAATATATTTGCAAGTCTTTCTCTGAGTTCTTTGCTAATAGGAAAACAAGAGCTGACAGGAAGATCTTGGGTAGATGGGTGAAAATGGCTACTGGCTGCTGATTTGGTCCACTGTATCACCACATTACTGTTGCCATAGAAATGGAAACACTTTAATATCAATCAGTGCATATGGGGGTTCTATGCTGTGCCTGGTGTTTTTTGGGTGGGAATTTATGATATCGTTGTTATTAAGCATTTTGTATTGAAGCACACTGCTAATATAGTCAACTCTTGGCTGATACCAACTCAATTTTGGCAAAATGTGTTTCTGTGATGGTCCCCAGTGTACTTATTTATTTGTTGGCCATTTCTGCCCTGCTCTTGACTGTTTCACTCCTTGGTTTAGCAAGAGGTGTTGGGAGCTGATTTGAAACTCTGATCTCTGGAAGCGTGGGGAATATGACTCCTCTAGTCTGGGTGGGAACTTCTCTGAGATAGTATTTCTTTTCTTTTGAGGTTTTAAAATGTGTCTGTCTAAGCCTGGGCAACATAGCAAGACGCCATCTCTAAAAAAGAAATTCACCAGGTGTGGTGGTGCACGCCTGTAGTCCCAGCTACTCAGGAGGCTGAAGCAGGAGGATTGCTTGAGCTCAGGAGGTCGAGGCTGCAGTAAGCTGTGATTGCACCACTGCACTCCCACCTGGGTGACAGAGTGAGCCCCTGTCTCAAAATGTCTTTATGCCAAACATTTTTAGAGGTTTGTTCAACTGCTATGGAAACTTCCAAGAGCCGGGCGCTGACCTGACCCTGGCACCTGGAGTGTTCCTTCTGGGAGAATCCGCCTGTGGTTGAATAGAAAGACCCCTGCTCTCTGCTGGTATTGAAACAAAACACGGGCATCTCTGGAACTGAGTTCTGTATAGTAAGTGACTCCTCCGGCCAGCATATGGGGTGGGAAGTGCTGGTGTGAGTCGCGTGGCCTGAGCGAGGGGCTCAGGCCTGCCCAGAAAACAGCCACTTCATCTGCTTGCATCACACTGTCCTCATCTTCACGGTGACGAATTGACATAACCTTGCTCTCACTTTGATGGCAAACGCTGTCTGTAACCTGTCACATGGAAAGTTCCCTCCTCTCACATTATCAGGGAATAAGAGGGTTTTTTTTTTTTTTTTTTTTTGGGTAAGAGGGTTTAATAGACCTTGACAAAGGGCTGTATGAGTGGAGAAGTGACTGTGCCCTAATAGCAGGACACTTGAAATACAGCCACAGGGCCATAGTATCTTTCCCTTAGTCAGTAGCTCCTCACCCAGCCACGTCCAGTGTCCAGAATACTGTCAAGGAGTTACCTGTTTACCTGCTGTGAGCTCAGAGAATTTTGATCATACTGCCTTTAAAATGATTATTTTTGCTCTGTGCTATACTTGTTTGTGGATACCCGATCTCAGCCATTTGCTTGTGAAAGTGAGGCTGTGTGAATGTTTTGTTATCAGAAATACACATTTTGGATCCTAATGCCACCACTTAGTTAAATGTGCGAACCTGGGCTAGGTATTTTCTCTCTCAACTTTGTGACCTGCAATATTCCCGTGTGTAAACTGGGGATAATGAGGCCCGCCTTACAGGATCGTTTTGTGCATTCAATGGGATTCGTGGAAACTCCTTAGAGCAGCGCTAAGAATGAAGGTGGTAATGAGAAATGCAATTGTTATCCATCCTCATTCTTCTGGTTAAGGATGGTATTTTATTCACCTTTTGATTTCTTATAATGCCTTGCACATAGTTAAAGCTCAGCAGTTGTTAAATGAATAAAGAACAAAGCTTCCATGCAAAAACAACAACACACAAAACTAATTAGTACTAGTGTTTGTGTATTATTCACTGGAGGGCCTTTTCAAATCCTACTACATGCATAGACAACAATCACGTTATTTGATTTTGAAACCCAGCACATGTTGGAAGCAGAAAATTAGAAGCATGAGAAGACAGCTGTTAGTCGTGCATATTGATATCACAAGTAAATCATAGCGGGCCACCCAATTGCAAGGAAGGAGGTAGAGGAGCTGGGAAAAATGGTATCAACAGTAGAGCAATCTGATGCCATTTACCACAGGAGCAGATAGCCCCATCCACAGATCCAGAGGGTGTGTGGTTACTACCAAGGGAATTGCCAACTATTGCATAGTAAAGCAGAATAATTGATTTATGGCACTCAATCCTCCAAAAAGTTGTAAATTTCTTTGATATCTACCAAGTAGGTGGCAACAGCAAAGGCTAACCTCAGGGGGATTTGCACGGAGGAAAAGCAAGATTGTGAAAACCTGCTGTTCTAGGAGTTGAAATGTATTATTATTATACCTATGGTAGAACTCTTCTCCTCTTTGTCAGGCAGACTTAAAGTATAGAACAGTCTTTATTCCAGTTTGCTAAAAGTGGGAACTCTGTAAACCAACACAGTGAGCCTGGAGCAATGACAAGCTACACAAAAATTAAACGTATTTGTATTTCAAGATGTAGCGAGCTATCGTGGCCAGTTCGTGGCCACTTTGGGAAGGCATTTGTCAGGAGGAAGCAAGATGGCACTAAAGTGTGGCAGAGGACAGATGTTGGAGCCATCATGGGTGCAGAATAAGGCAGGCCTGCAAGGGTGGCTTGTTGGGGTCACACCTGATAGTTCAGATATCTTTTGCTATTGATTTTCTAATTTTCTAAGATGAAGTGTTAAGGTCCCAGCATGTGGCATGTGCCTCCAGATGGACAATTCAGGTTGCATGCCTCAGACCTGGGGATTGGGACTGGCCAGAACAGAGAAGACCCCGTCAGCAGGATGGACAGGATCCCATTAGCAGGATGGACAAGATCCCATCAGCAGGATGGACCCCATGGAAAAAAAAATCTAGGAACTAAGACACAATTGGGCAGGAGTCTGGGAAACTTATTAGGAAGGATCAAGGCTGACTTTGCCACCATGACCCAGCCCCGAACACGATGGGAAGAGGGCTGTGGAGTGGGGCTGTGGGCGGCACTTCCCGGGGCCCTGAATGAAGCAAGCTTGGAGAGGGAGCTGGTGTGTGGGTCTAAGTGGCTCCTTGAATGTCAGCATGCGCCTATGAGGTGCCGATGTAGCCTTCCTGCCTCTTTGAGAGTTGGCTTCCCATAGGGACATCCTAGACACTGGATGATTTTTGCATCAGCATCTTCAGTCCATCAAATACAGTCTTTGAAATCCCAGTGTCCTCAGTTGGTGATGGGCAGGGGACAGACATTTGTGGTCTCACGCTGAGGGTCTTAGGAAGCAAGACGTGGATAAAAGAGTCAGGGATTGAGGACGGGGCACGGTGGCTCACACCTGTAATCCCAGCACTTTGGGAGGCTGAGACAGGCAGATACCTGAGGTCAAAACCAGCCTGCCCAACATGGCAAAACCCTGTCTCCACTAAAAATACAAAAAATTAGCCAGGCGTGGTGGCGGGCACCTGTAATCCCAGCTACTTGAGAGGCTGAGGCAGGAGAATTGCTTGAACCTGGGAGGTGGAGGTTGCAGTAAGAGCTGAGATCACACCACTACTCTCCAGCCTGGGCGACAAGATCAAAACTCCGTCCTCCCCACCAAAAAAAGAAAAAAAAAGAGTCAGGGATTGAAAGTGAGAGGATCCAAATTGCATCCTGTCCTGCCCATAGGGTGTTCTGTCCACTTTAAGTTTGACATGGTGGTTCTGAACCAAGCCTGAGACGGTGTTGGGGTGAAATTCTGGAGGGCTGCAGAGTTAGGCAGTCTGTGCTGAGCATTCCATCACACGTGCCATTCCACACCATTTGGAGATCGAGCAGAACAGCTTTGATTGATGCTGGGCCATTTTGTTTTAGATCATTTTCACATTTATGATTTCTGAGGTTATGGAAAGTTTCTGTGATTCTTGTGATTTCAAGAGAGGGGATTTAAAAATGGATAGGGAGGTTCGTCACAGACTCATGAGACTTAGGAGTGAGAAGGAAAGCAGAGTCGGAGAGGTAGAGAATGGGTGGGTGACCATCCTTGACCTGGGATCTCTGTGACCAGGGCTCTCTCCGTTTCTCATCCAAATGTCCTTTGTGGAGGTCTCATCCTTGTCATGGTGGTGACAAGACACCGAACTTACCACTTCTAAGGACTTGAACACCCTGAGAGCCAGAGGCTGCAGAAATGACTGTGGCAGGTTCCCTGCCACTCACGGAAACTGAAATGTACCAGAGAACTTATATCCAGGCCAAACAGCATTTGTGTTGGAGAAGTTGCCTTTCTCTCAAAAAGGATGGATAGGAAGCAGTTTTTTAAATCAATGTGCCTGCTTTCTGAATATTAGCACAAATCTGGTTATATCCAACAGAAGATAGAATGATTATACAACACGAGGCTTAAATGTTTGTCTTTTAAAATGTTCTTAGGGTATGCAGCAAGAATTCACAGTGGTTAACCTGTATTTCCAAAGAGATTTAATCAGAGGAAGTATCAAAGAATTGAAGATTAGTATGATTTTGAGGGTTTTCCTAATTATTTTTCTGATGATTTCTTATCAATTAACAGAGCTGTTAAGCAGAGTTGATTAAACAATGCCAGTTTTTTGAAAAGCCCTTAATGACATTTACACAGCGGTTACCAAGAGCCCCTGAAAGCCCATCATGGATTATAGGAACAAGTTATAGCCATTAAAACGATCTGTAATTATTTTTTTTTCATAGTAGGGAGTGATGTCAAGGCATTAGCTTCTGTTCAACATATTTCTTAGAAAAGGATGTCTCACAACTTCTTCTTTTGAGACCATCACAAAGTGAAACAATTCCCTGATCCCACACGAACCTCCCCCACCACCCTCAAACATAAACCGACCCAAACTCTTTGAAGAGCTCCAAAGAAAATAAAATGTTTTTAAAATATCTTTTCCTGTTCAAAATGTTTTATTGACTTGTAGGGATGAAGAGATGATGATGATTTATATGCCTGGTGTAGCGTTACTTGGAGTCATGTTTCATTAGATTTGTTTTGTGAAATGAAGAAAGCAGTATGTACTTTACGTTTCTCATCTATACATCTAATGTGCAATTTGTTAGCCCATCAAAATTAATTTTAGATCCCAAATGGATCTTTAGATTTGTAAGTACGGTTAATGGTTTTTTCAGTTAAGTGTATGTATTTATGTGCCCTTCTTGGGTGAATTTCTCTGAAGGATTCTGCAGGGTGAATGTTAACATAAATAACTAACCAGCAAATAAGTGTCAATTAAAAATTCTATTACCATAATTGGCTGTGGCCCTTTCTCATCAAAGTACAGTATGTTTAGATCAAATTTAATTTTTTTGAGATGCTTGCCTGCTTAATTTCCCAATTTAGCTCCTCTTTCTGCTAACAAAAGAAACTGTTTTCCATTTAGAGGAGCATCTTTCTACTCTACCTGCATATGAATACTGTGTTCAAACACTACAAAGATTTTTAAGAGTTTTTTAAAAACAAAGAGATTTGGTCATTTTTGCGGGTTTCTTTTTTCCTTCTAAATTTCATGGTCTCTTTTATGCTTTCTTTCTGGATTCTCTATTTTTCTTTCTCAAGATTTCCCCCTTTTCCTGAGGGATTTTTGCTTCCAGCTCATGTGAGGGCTTTGATGGTGTAGTTTATGTGTTAGGATTACAACTGCTGTTCCCAAAAGGCACTAAAATGCTGTGGCTCAAGTTAATTTAGAAGTTTACTGCTCTTTCTTCCAAATGCCATGTCTGCGTGGTGAAAGGCTGGTTCTCCTCCAAGTTGCCCAGCAAGAAAGAGGGAAAGGGAGAGACTGGGGACAGCAGCTCACCTCCCACTAGCAAAACTTGGTCTCCCGGGAGTCCACCAGGCCGTGTCTAGCTACAGAGAGACTGGGAAAAGTACCCCGTAGCTGTGGGGCTCCTCTTAGCTAAAATCCCTGAGATGGGGAGGCTGCTTTTCCTAAAACAAAGAAGGGAGAGAAAAAAGCCCTGGGGGACAGTTAGTTTCTGTCACAGCTCATTTAGCTACACATTTTTGTTTTGCTTGTTTTGAGACAGAGTCTGGTTTTGTCGCCCAGGCTGGAGCGCAGTGACGCAATCTCGGCTTACAGTAACCTCCGCCTCCGGGGTCAAGCGATTCTCCTGCCTCACTCAGCCTCCTGAGTAGCTGGGATTACAGGCGCCTGCCACCGTGCCTGGCTAAATTTTTTTTTTTTTTTTTTTGTATCTTTAGTAGAGAGGGGGGTTTCACCATGTTGGCCAGGCTGGTCTCGAACTCCTGACCTCAACTGATCCTCCTACCTCGGCCTCCCAACGTGCTGGGATTACAAGCGTGCACTGCCTTGCCCGGCCTACAAAAAATTTTTAAAGATAACTGTTTCATCTTTGGAAAACATCTAAAGGAAAATGTAAAAGTGTTAAAATACAAAACAGAATGGCTTTTTTTTTCTTCATTTGGGAGTCAAAATGTATTGTCTGTAGTTTATATACCAGTATTGATTTTTAACACATGATCTTTGCTGTCGATGGAATAGGGTATGCACTTTCCCTTGCATTAACATTTAAAGAGATGAATGTTACCTGTGCACAATATTTGTAAGAGATGGTTCTAAAAGGTTTGTTTTAAAAATTACCTGTGTCTTGCTCACACCCTTTACCATGTCCTATGTTTCAGTCTGCTTTTTACTGTTTAAGATGAATGCAAGCAATCACCAACACACAGCATCATAAAATTTTAGAACACTGGGGTCAGAAAGATCCTACAAGTGTCTAGAAGTGAAACAAAACACAACAGATTATAAACAAGGCTGGTGATTTGATTCAATCACTTTACATAAGGGGATAAGAGCAAAAATTATACAGTGTGTATTACAGGATACATATAGTCAAATGTCAGGCTCAAAATTAGGCCAGTAGCTTCTGCTGCTTGGACTTTAATCTTGAAGCAAGGAAGAATGTGGGAATTTAGCGGGGTGAGGATGACAGAGTTAAGGTGTTCTGTGCTTTTATTTTTGTCCTACACGAGGTAGCATCTGAGCGCTCTGCTAAATAGTGGTGATCCGTTATTTCAGAGTCGGGGACTGTTCTTGGCACTCGAAGTGGAATGTTGAAGTGGAAGTTTTGCCTCCCAGAGGATTTCCGTTCTAGTTAGCGTCTGTGTCGCTGTGAAGACGTGGAGGATGGGTGAATGCCATTTATGCAGGAGATACAACACTTAGTTAAGACCGTCTGTTGATGGGTCTGGGGAGACGGGAAGAACACACTTCTGTGTTTGTGGCTATTTACCGCTGGGCAACTTGTTGATACTCCAACTCTTCCGCAGTTGTAGACTTGGCCATAGAATGAAGGATGTAAAAAAGATATTTGGCCCGGAGCGGTGGCTTACGCCTGTAATCTCAGCACTTTGAGAGGCCAAAGTGGGTAGATGACGAGGTCAGGAGTTCAAGACCAGCCTGACCCACATGGCAAAACCCTGTCTCTACTAAAAATACAAAAATTAGCTGGGTGTGGTGGCACATGCCTGTAATCCCAGCTACTCGGGAGGCTGAGGCAGGAGAATCACTTTAACCTGGGAGGCGGAGGTTGCAGTGAGTGGAGATCCTGCCACTGTACTCTAGCCTGGGCGACAGAGCTAGACTCCATCTCAAAAAAACAAGTAAAAATAAATATTTTTGGAGTTATTAGTTTATTAAACTGTAATTTTCTTATTTCCGTAGGAGATAATTATGTATTTAGAATGGTCTTGAAGGGATATCATGACATCTAGAGAGGTGATTTGAAGCTATAAGGTCTGGGATGTGGAATTGTCTTTTATAAGCCCTGACACCTTCGAAGGTGTCTCACCTGCAGACCCCAGGGAAGCCGTTCAGCTTTCTGATTCTGTGGTGGTGCATCTCCTCCATGGAGATTCCTGGCTCCATCTCTCTGTGAAGCCCTGTCAGGGTTCTTTCACTTTCCTTGTTTGTCTCCTTTTTCTCCTGATTGCCTGAAATCACATTACAACCCTCTTGTATCAGCTTTATCCATGTGCCATAGCTCTTAAAAAAATAGTAATAAATTATAGACAGAACAGCCAAATGAGAGCTTCCTTGATTCCCTCTCTTCTTTCATGGTGGTTGTATTAGTCAGTTCTCATGCTGCTAATAAAGACATATCCAAGACTGGGTAATTTACAAAGAAAAAAAGGGTTTAATGGACTCACAATTCCACATGGCTGGGGAAGCCTCACAGTTATGGCGGAAGGCAAAGGAGGAGAAAGGCATGTCTTACATGGTGGCAGGCAAGAGAGCTTGTGCAAGGGAACTTCCCTTTATAAAACCATCAGATCTTGTGAGACTTACTCACTATCAGGAGAACAGTATGGGGGAAACTGCCCCCATGATTCGATGATCTCCACCTGGCCCCACCCTTGACACATGGGGATTATCATAATTTTAGGTGAGATTTGGGTGGGGACACAGCAAAACCATATCAGCTGTCCACCCACATGGAACTCACCTTCCTAACTCATGAAATGCAAACATGCCTAATACTTGAGTGTTAGGGATATGAAAAGACAGAAAAAATATTTCCTCTCTTCCCCTATGAAGCTGACTTGTGCATGCTCAAATAGGACAAGAGGTTAAACCAGGAAGGCACAAAAAAGCCCCTGACTACTTCAAATTATAGCTTACTGTAGTATCTTTCAGAGCATGTGAATAATTGTGAATTGGCCTATGATCTTTGGGCCAGTGGAAGAGAATATTAGGGATGAATATTTTCTCTTCTCATCTTACCTAAATTCTCAGGAGATGTTATCGAACAACTATGCCAAGATGATTCTTGTCTTTCTTGGAGGAACAGAACAACCAGTGTAGACGTTGTAGTGATAATGTCACATTTTCTACCCCCTCAAACCCAGAGTCCCCAGGATCTTAATGGTTTGCCTCTAAGTTAGAACCGTCAGCTCGTTCCACCAACATCAGTATGGTTTTCTTGTGTAGAAAGGCTTCTAAAAAAATGGGCAAAGGACATGAAGAGACACATTTTGAAAGAAAACATACACATGGCCTACAAGTGTATGGAAAAATGCTCAATATCATTAGTCATTAGGGAAATGCAAATGAAAACCACAATGAGACACCATCTCACACCAGTCAGAATGGCTATTCTTAGAAATTCACAAAATAACAGATGCTGGTGAGGTTGTGGAGAAAAGAGAATGCTTAAATACTGCTGGTGGAAATGTAAGTTAGTTCAGCCACTGTGGAAAGCACTGTGGAGATTTCCAAAAGAACTGAAGTTAAAACTACCATTCAACTCAGCAGTCCCTTACTGGCAATCCCCAAAGGAATAGGAATTATTCTACCATAAAGACACATGCATGCGTGTGTTCACCACAGCACTATTCATAATAGCAAAGGCATGGAATCAACCTCAATGCCCATCAACAGCAGACTGGATAAAGGAAATGTGTTACACATACACCATAGAATACTACGCAGCCATTAAAAAAAAAACAAGATCATGTCCTTTGCAGCAACATGGATGTCCCTGGAGGCCATCCTTTGCAGGAACAGAAAACCAGATACTGCATGTTCTCATTTAGAAGTGGGAACTAAATATTGAGTACAAATGGACATAAAGATGGGAATCATAGACATGGGGGCCTACTTGAGAGTGGATGGTGGAAAGAAAGTAAGGATTAAAAAACTACCTATTGGGTACTAGGCTAATTATCTGGGTGACAAAATTATCTGTATACCAAATTACTCTGACACCCTGACACATAGGTACCTCCTCCTTCTCCCCACAAAAAAGTCTAATGAAATTCTTCAAAAGATATGGAAATGTTAGTAACGTTGCTTTCGACAGTTTTTGAATCCAGGTGGTTTATGTTTTGGCTCATTTCCCAGGTGTTTCCTGATAGTTTTGGGTAAAACAAAGGAAATATGGACATGAGTGATTACATTTTTTGATACCGGAGTTGGGTAAATAAACGTTTTTTGGTGATTGAAAGACTCACTCCAGTGTGATACCTAAATTCTGTAGGCTATCCTTCCCTTCTAGAAGGCTATTCTGGTTCCCCCATCCATTCGGTTTATGAGTCAAATTTGCACAGGCATGTATGCTTATGTGTGCTTAACATATTGGCAGAAGGTCAATAAATGTGCTGTAAACTCACATAATATCCCTGTTTGCTTGTCGTAACAGACACATATATACTGAGTTCTGTTTAGTACCAATTTGCTGGTATTTGGGTTGTTTCCCTTGGAGACCTTGGAGCCTTCACTATGAACACATGGTAGCATTATTATTATTATTTTTTTAATGAGGCAGTGAGCTGTGGATCCAGTAGATTTAAGAAGGAAAAAGGGATTAATGAAGGTCTTCAACTTCTCAACTCTTCATTGGCACACTCAACTGAAAACTGGAGCTCAGATAACTATTTGCTCTGGTTGGCAGCTTTCCTTTTGCTAAAAGAATGGCAAAATGCCCCTCCATTCTGCTTTGAAAACTTTTTTATTATGGGAAACTCAAACATAACCAATAGTAGACAGAATATGTAGTGAACTTCATATGCTCGTTACCCGACTTCAGCCATGAGCTGTTCAAAGCCAACCTTGTTTAATCAATATTACCACCCTCATTTTCCAGACTCTATTGCTTTGAAGCAACTCTTAGACATCATTCTATTTCATCTGTAAATATTTTAGTATATGTCTCTAAAAGATAATTCTGCACGTGTGTGTAGAATAATTGCAAAGCTCTGGTATTTAAAGAGAGTCTTTGTTTACAAAATGATTTCTACAACATGGAACCAAAAATGGATATAAAAAATACCCTTCTAGTGGAAGTTAAATGCAATGTATCTTCTTCTATCTCCTCAAAAATTTGTTGAATGAATAAAAAACTAAAATTAGATCAGCACCCCTCTTCCTCTCCAAACAAAAGCAAAACAAGAAAAGGAATGCTTTTCTTTTTATATTTTAAATGTTGTATTGGAAACGGAAAATTTGCATTTCTCTTCCCTTAGTAGAACCAGAATGAACTTTAGATTTAAATGCAGTAGGTTTGGGTTTGACTGTGGTGGTGAAAATGGGTTTGTGTTACCCAATAGCTGTAGCGGTCCGATGTTTTGCATTTTCAGATGTCCAGTCAAGTGAGCACTTGGTGTCCAAAGCAGGAACATTCCCGCTCTGCTCCAGATGTGAGCTTGCATGGCCGTGAGCCTAGAGGAAGTTCACTGATTGCCTTAGGTGAATTGATTATATGCTAATATTGGGATTACTCTTTGTAATGGCTTTTCTGTAGAGACAGGAGTAGAAAACATGGAGGTGGCCTCTGCTGCTTTGCATTTCACGCTGCAGAAAAGCTGAGCTTATTCTGTCCTGGGTGCTTTGAAACTGGCATTGGGTTCCGTCGAGCGCTCCTGGTTATCTGCATGGGCTTTGTTTTTCAGCTGGAGTGATGGTTCAATCAAGTCATGCTCTTCCCCAGACATGCCTTTAGTTTCTGTGTACCCCAAAGAATTCCTGCAGTTTCTATCCCAGTTACTTTGTTTGTTAATTTTCTTTTCTTTTCGCTTTTTTTTTTTTTTTTTAAGTCAGTGACTGCTGGGACCTCGCACTGGTTGGCAGTGTGTTCCCATCTGCTCTTTTCAAGCCGAGGTCACACATAGGCTCCTAAGGACGTGACACCTCATCTAATGATATTCAGAAGTTATTGTTTTGCAGTATTTTTTTTTTTTTTT
This sequence comes from Papio anubis, assembly GCF_008728515.1. Taxonomy (NCBI): domain Eukaryota; kingdom Metazoa; phylum Chordata; class Mammalia; order Primates; family Cercopithecidae; genus Papio; species Papio anubis. The sequence goes on from NC_044986.1 coordinate 118,866,469, forward strand.
TTGAGATAGGGTCTTGCTCTGTTGCCCGGGCTGGAGTGCAGTGGCAGGATCATCAGGGCTCAGCTCTGACTCTCTTGGCCTGCTTCATCCTTGCCTTGGTTTGAGCCTGTTGGTTGTTTTTTTTTTTTTTGAGACGGAGTCTTGCTCTGTCGCCTAGGCTGGAGGCAGGGCGCCGATCTCGCTCACTGTAAGCTCCACTCCGGTTCACGCCTATTCTTCCTTCAGCCTCCGGGAAGACTACAGGCTCTCACCACCACGCCTGCTAGTTTTTGTATTTTTAGTAGAGACGGGTTTCTGCCTTTCATGTTAGCTGTGATGGTCTCGACCTCCTGACCTCGTGATCCACCACTGCCTCCCAAAGTGCTGGGATTACAGGCCCGGTTTCACTGCCTGCCTTTTTTTGAGACGAGCTCCCCAGCCTGTGGCTCCAGGCTGGGAGTGCAGGGCTGATCTCAGCTCACTGTGTTCGGGCCCCGGTTCACGCATTCTCCTGCCTCAGCCTCCTAAGTAGCTGGGACTACAGGCGCCCTGCCACCACCGGGCTAGTTTTTGTATTTTTAGTAGAGACGGGTTTCACTGCGGTTAGCCAGGATGGTCTCGATCTCCTGACCTCGTGATCCACCCGTCTCGCCTCCCAAAGTGCTGGGATTACAGGCTTGAGCCACCGCGCCCGGCCGAGCCTGTTGGTTGTAACAATGAGAGACAAAATAACCTGGGAAGAATGCAGAGTGTGTGTAGGACTGACTTAGGGAGGATGTGTCAGCTGGGGAATGGGGATGGAGCAGACTTAGAAGAAGATGTGAACATCTTAAAAACAACTACGGTTGACCGTTGAACACCATGAATTTGAAGTGCGCAAGTCACTTATACATGGCTTTTCTTTGCCTCTGCCACCCATGAGACAGCAAGACCAGTGCTCCTCCTCCTCCTCACCTACTCAGCATGAAGATGATGAGGATGAAGACCTTTATGATCATCCATTTCCACTGAATGAATACTAAATATATTTTCGCTTCCTTTTGATTTTCTGAATAGCGTTTTCTTTTCTCTAGCTTACTTGTTGGTAAGAATACCGTACATAATACATAGAACATACAAACGTAACAAATCCCAAAATGCTGGAATTGAGGCCAGCCATTGATGGATCCCCACCGACTGTGGCTGTCTCAGGAACCTACATGGCTTTCACTTGCACATTCATGCCCCATCAGACCTGCATGAATCGGTTAGTGTTAAGGCCCTAAGCACTCATTGAGTAATGAGAGTCTTTCACTTGGAAACTAGCTCATCCTGCTGACCTTCTGGGCCATTATTTAGTACCTAACCTGGAGGCTTGGCTGTGGGAACTCTGGCCACCAGCCTAGCCATTATGATGAGGGGAGCCATGTTAGTACAGAGGATTCTCGAAGGCTTATTTCTTCCCTCTGACAGCCATGAAGTGGGTTACATTCATGTAAGTTGGAGGAGGTTTATTCAGTGCTTGCTCTGAATGACGAAGTTGGCCTAAGAGTAGCTCAGATGCCGTGGAATGCAATTCCCAGCCCACATTACTCCCTGTGAAATCTGTCAGCAGATGCCTTTTAAGGACGCAGTCTAATTTGTGGAGAGTAAGAGACAAGGCTTAGGGGTGATGAAGATCACAGCGCTAAACTGAAGCAGATTTTAGAGCTATTAGAATCCTGTGCAGTGCACCTATCAAAACATACATTTCTGATGAAAGAAATTTTATTCTGAAGTCAAATTATAGTTGTTTCAAAATAGGAAGAAAAGAAGTATCTTGAGCTCTTAGCATTTTTCTGACGTTAAGAATATACCCATTTATTTTTGCCCTAAAGAGAAGTTACAAAGCATCCAACTCTTTTGTGTGGAATTGATTTGAGTAAGGGTGAAGCAAAAAGTCAATTCAGTTGTATTGAAACTTATTTGTTTTCATTGAAAAGCCAATATTTATTTATTCATTCATTTATTTATTTATTCATTGAGATGCAGTCTCGCTTTGTTGCCCAGGCTGGAGTACAGGGGCGCGATCTCTGCTCACTGCAACCTCCGCCTCCCAGGTTCAAGTGATTCTCCTGCCTCAGCCTCCCGAGTAGCTGGGACTACAGGTGCCTGCCACCATGCCTGGCTAATTTTTGTATTTTTAGTAGAGATGGGGTTTCACCATGTTGGTCAGGCTGGTCTCAAACTCCTGACCTCAGGTGATCTGCACACCTCTGCCTCCCAAAGTGGTAGGATTACAGGTGTGAGCCACTGCACCTGGCTGCCAATTCAATTTTAAATAGAAGATTTGAAATTAAGCAAGCGTCCCTGTACCTGAACAGCAGACATTACCCTGAAGAGCCTGTTGGTTATAACATTGAGAGACAAAATAATCTGGGAAGAGTGCAGACTACATGTAGGACTGACTTAGGGAGGATGTGTGCGCTGGGGAATGGGGATGGAGCAGACTTGGAAGAAGATGTGAGTGTCTTGAAAACAACTACAGTTGACCCTTGAACAAGACAAGTTTGAACTGCGCAAGTCATTTATACGTGAGTCACTTATACATGGGTTTTCTTCTGCTTCTGCCACCCTGAGATAGCGAGACCAACTCCTCTTCCTCCTCCTCCTGACCTATGTAGCGTGAAGATGATGAGGATGAAGACCTTTATGATGATCCACTTCCGCTTGATGAATACTAAATATATTTTCACTTCCTTATGATTTTCTTAATAGCATTTTTTTCTCTAGCATACTTGATAAGAATACCGCACATAATACATAGAACATACAAAATATGTGTTTATCAACTGCTATCAGTAAGGCTTCAGATCAACAGTAGGGTTTTAATAGTTAAGTTTTGGGGGAGTCAAAATTTATATGCAGATATTTGACTTTTGGGGGGTTCAGTGGGAAAACTGGAATTTCAGTTTTACAGGGTCAATTGTAATTCCAGTGAAGTTCATGCACATTTTATTCATTTTTCGAGGTATGGCAGAAGTGATTCTCTCAGGGCAAATGTGGTCTTTGTGAGATGACTTAATTTTCCCTCTTGGTGAATTTCCTCACTGGTTAGCACAGAGCAGGACAAGCCAGCTTATTGTTATTCTTCCCATTAGCTACTGTCATTTCTGTACCATGGAAGACGATGAGAGCAGTTGGTTTGGTTTAGGAGGTCACGTGTGGAGGGCTGGGTTAGCATGGATAGTGGAGACACAAAAGTGTTAAAGACCTTAGTGAAGAGCTGTGAGTCAGCAGATGGTGCAGCAGAGTTTGCTGTGAGGTGAGGACGAGCCGTGTTTTGGGGGCCAGGCTGGCAAGGATTGGTGCGCCAGAAAGTATTTGAAGATTGATTTGAATTGAACTGGAAACATGACTCATTGTGGTCCGAGTGTAACAGACTGAATCTGCCATTTTTGTCTGCAGTTGATTCCAGGGCAGGTACACAGGGCCTGATAGGAGTTGGGATGGGAGCTCTGATGGTCTTGGGGGCCTGTGTTATTATCCATTCTTGCACCACTACACAGAAATACCCAGGACTGGGTAATTTATAAAGAAAAGAGGTGTAATTGGCTCACAGTTCCACAGGATGTACAGGAAGCATGGCTGGGGAGGACTCAGGAAACTTACAATCATGGTGGAAGGCGAAGGGGAAGTAGGCATGTCTTACACGGGCTGGAGAAACAGGAGGAGAGAGAAGGGGGAGGTGCCACACACTTTTAAACAACCAGATCTTGTGGTAACTCACTTCTACCGCGACAAGACCAAGGATGATGGTGTCAAACCATTCGAAACTGCCCCCACGATCCAGTCACTTCTCACTGGGCTCTGCCTTCAACACTGCCTTCAACACATATACCATTGTGTCTGAGATTTGGGTGGGGACGCAGATCCAAACCATATCAAGGTGGAACCTTGGAATAGAATAAAATGATGCTCTTGCAAAGAAACGTTGTCCTCATGCAGGGGAGCAGCATACGTTCTCTATCTTTGGGCGCAGTAGCAGTGGCTTTGAACAGATATTAACACGTTTAGTAGGACATTTGACTGCCATGGCATTTTACATCCTTGTAAACTTTCATCTAAACCACAGTTTTATGAAAGCTTCCCTTAGGAATAGAGACACTCCCTCATTAAATCACTGTATATATTAAGTCAGTGCACACAGTAAGTCATGGTGCATCTTATCAATGAAAAGAAATGGGCTATTTTATTCTTTTCATTGAGTTAAATCTTACTGGCGACAGAAAGTACTCCAGCAGTTGATATTGTAAATAGTTGGGTCTAATGGTCCTTTGCCTGTCTTGGTTCTTTGTGTTTTTCTCATTGAATACCTTCTGTCTCTGTTCTGTCTTCACACACTTTATTCCTGATCCTCAGTTTTCTCTCAGTTGTTGTGCTAAAATTGCACGTTCCGGTGTCCAGCAGCTCTCTTAGTGTGAAACTCAGTGGCCTTTCCCTGTTAACCTACTCATAAATTTGTTGCATTTTTCATTTGATTACTCCCTCAGTTCCCCCAACTCTCTTCTTTTAGTTCCCTGGTCATTTACTATCCTGATCTCTCTGATTGATTGATTGATTGATTGATTGATTGAGACATGGTCTCACTATGCCCCCAGGCTGGAGTGCAGTGGCATGATCACAGCTTACTGCACCCTTGAACTCCTGAGCTCAGGGGATCCTCCTGCCTCAGCCTCCCAAAGTGCTGGAGTTACAGGTTTGAGCCACTGTGTCCAGCCTTATACATAAATGGCACATATTTATTATATCTTATTACATCTTATATCTTACCTGATATCTCATTACATCTAATTTCCAGTGATTCTTCATTTTTCTGCCTCATGTTAATTTGCTCATATGATGCAAGATAAAATAAAACATTCTCCAAAAGTTGCCTTGAAGTTTGGTGCTGTGACTCTGCCATGAAGACCCATGAGTGTTGATTTTCTTAGGCCAGCCAGTCTAGAAATTCTGTGGTCAGCTGTGGGCTTTTAGTATTTGTAAAACTCTTGCAGGAGCCAAGTATTATTATTGTATCCAGATCGAATCCTAGCTAATTCTAGTGTAAAGAAACCAGTGAGGAGAAAAGTAAAACATAATTATGCAGGAAAGTAGGCTTTTATGACTCAATTAACATATTTTACAGTGTTTTATTATTTCAAGGCAATATTTGATTTACAAATGATTTAAGATTTTAAAAACTGTTGGAACTGAGTTAAGATGGGTGGAAATATTAAGTACTTCAGTTTTTCTATGTTGCCTGATACTTTGTACTAGCAGGTAAAATATTAAAGAAGCATTTGTCCTTCCTTTGAGGTATTTTTTTTTTTTTCCTTTTAGTGACTGAGTCTATTGGAAGGGTCTTAGTTATGCATCATGCCATGTGGTATTAGTGACAAGAATGTTTTGAGGATAGATTTAATAGCTAAAACAATCAGGTTAGAAGGCCATTGTGAGAATGCTTGGCCAGTTGCTTTCAGATTTAATCCTTTGTCACGTTACAGTCCACAGAATGTAGTGTCTTTTGCCTGAGATGCAGAAAGCGTTATTTCTGATGTGGATTGGGTTTTGACTCATTTAGAGGACATCACCAATCCTATATAACCGAGCAGGATGGATTTCTTTTCTCAGTTAATGTGAAGTGTTCTGTGCCATTTATGTATATGTGTTGTGTGTGTGTTTCTGTGTGTGTTTCTGTTTCTGAATATCTTTTAAGGATGTTACTTTTTTGAGAAAGAGAAATTTATTGGACGATGTAATTGTGGTGGTCTGCAGATTCTCCATAGCAACCAGGGGGTGCAGGCTTACTCCAGAAGCAAGTAGCAGTTGGGGTCACCAAGTAATGCTGTTCTACAGATTATACTGGTGAGCTGCATCTGCATTTGATGCCTCCTAAGACGGTGTGACATAGTTGGATTGCAAGAAATTGGGTCATGGTTTTTTTTTTGGATTTTAAAAATTGTCAAATAGATGTAACATACCATTTGCCATGTGGACCATTTTTAATTGTATAGTTCGATGGCATTAATTATATTCACGTTGCTGTGCAGCCATCACCATGAACCATCTTCAGAGTGCTTTCCTCTCCCTCATCGGAAACTCTCTACGTGTGGAATGTGGTTCCCAGTCCTTCCCCCTCCTCTCCCTTGGGCAACCATCATTCTGTTTTCTCTTTCTGTGAATTTGACCACTGTAGAAAAAGATCAGTTTCTGCGAAACTTTGCCTAAATCCCCAAACAGATTCCTTTTGTTTCCCCTGCTTCTTTTGAACATTAAAGCATCCTGGTGATTTATGCTCCCGCTTCAGTTCCTCCCTAGCTTCTGTCTGGCTGTATTACCAGGCCTATTTCCGGTGTTTATTTCTGTGATCATTTCCCTGGTAAACTCCTGGATGGCAGGTTCTAGGTTTTATTCCTGTCGTCCTGGAACTTCATGCTTGTCTCTGATGCGGTGCAGGCCTCAGCTCAGTGGGGAGATTAACAAATGAAGCGGAGTTCTGCAAGGCAGCCCAACGCACTCAAGTTACAATTGCAGACAGTGGGAAACGGCAAGTCAGAGGAAGAACGCTGGGACACTGGGCTGGGTCTGTGTTAGTGTTTGTCAAGAGCCACGGAAATCCTTTCACCCTGCCCCTTGTGGAATAATGCTTTAGTTAATATCTGTATTGGTGACAGGTCCCGCTTTTAATGAGCAGCTCACTTTTAAGGTCTGAGTATGATCAGGAACCTTTAGGAACAAACACTGTTGTGGTCCTGGTTGTGGGACTCCGGGACACAGTGTTCTAGTCCCCGTTTAATGACACTTCTCGTTTCCTGTACTGTTCCATTTTGGTACAGTTAAGGATTGGGAGCTAGTTCCAAAGCGGTTTCATTAGCTGTGACGGGGAGCTGATGAAAAGGCAGCCTCTTCGACCCGGGAGGCAGCACACAGCAGGCCGAACTGTGTGTCTGAACATGAGGCTCCTGGCGGTGGCTTTGGCTCTATCACTGGGAAGGTGGAGGGGTGGCCTCTCGGAGGCTGCACAGTGGGTTTCTGAGCCTGGTTCTCCAGGACAGGCGGATGTGACGGGGCCTGGCTGTCAGTGGCCGGGCCGGCTGTGGATGACACTTGCCTTGTTCCTCTTGATAGACCATCACGTTGCTCCCATCGTCAGCAATGAGGTGCCGTGTCCTGAGATGAACCCCCTGTTACCGGAGGCTGAGGAAGAGCCGTCGCGTAGCACATCCGGTGTGTGTGTCTGCTTTGTCAGGCCCGCGTCACAAAATATGTTTTAAATATGAAGTTTCCCCAGATAACCTGTGAAGGGTGAAGAGTGCTTTAGATGTGTGCTTTCCCCAGATTTTATTTGCTTATTTGTTCCCAAACTCATTTCCTGCCTTCCCGTGTTTCCGCAACACCAGCGCTTCCTATTGTGAGCCTTAAAGAAAAACGAGATTTAACAAAAGAAGAAGGGGAGGAAGGAAAGAAAGCAGGAGTGGGGGAGAGAGAGAGAAAGCGGGGAGGCCGTGTGGGGAGTTGGGGTGGGGAGGCCTTGCGGGGTATTGGGGAGAGAGAGAGAAAGCGGGGAGGCCATGTGGGGAGTCGGGGAGAGAGAGAAAGGGGGATGCTGTGTGGGGAATGCAGGACAGAGAGAGAGAAAGCTATGTGGAAGGTGAGTCAATTAAAACTTTTTCATTTATAAATTACCCAGTCTCCAGTATGTCTTTATTAGCAGCATGAGAAAACACTAACACACCCCATCTCTACCAAACAAAAAAAAAGAAAAATTAGCTAGGCATGGTGGCACACACCTGTAGTCCCAGCTACTCGGGAGGCTGAGGCAAGAGGATTGCTTGAGTCCAGGAATTCGAGGTGGCAGTGAGCTATGATCATGCCACTGCACTCCAGCCTGGGTGACAAAGTGAGACCCTGTCTCTTTAAAAAAAAAAAAAAAAAAAAAAAAAAGATAAGCCTCAAAGTTATCCTCATCCACCAGATATTTACTAGGTGCCTATAATAGGCCAGGCATTATGGTGTGTCCTTAAACCTTTATTTGAAGAAGTTATTGGGCTCAAAAGATATTTGAATTGTTCTACCCATATTTTATTTGTGCTAGTCTTCCATTTTTCTTTATCTCTCAGGCTGATAAATTTCTCATGAAGCTAGAGTATGATCAGAAAAACTTATTTCTGGCAAGGTGCAGTGGCTCACACCTATTAATTCCAGCACTTTGGGAGGCCAAGGTGGGCGGATTACCTGAGGTCAGGAGTTTGAGATCAGCCTGGCCAACCTGGAGAAACCCCATCTCTACTAAAAACACAAAAATTAGCTGGGCATGGTGGCGCATGCCTGTAATCCCAGTTACTTGGGAGACTGAGGCAGGAGAATCACTTGAACCCAGGAGGCAGAGGTTACAGTGAGCCGAGATCATGTGACTGCACTCCAGCCTGGGCGACAGAGAGAGACTCTGTTCAAAAAAAAAAAAAAAGAAAAGAAAAAACTCATCTCCGTTAGACTCACTGTGTAATTTCTCTTTGGCCTATTCTGAGTTCCTTTGTTAAGGCTTCCAAGGTGCTGCCTGCACCCTGTGCTGTGTTGTGAATAGTGACCTCAGACTGGTTCTCTATTTGTGTGTTTGTTCTTGCAATTCTGTCATAGACCTTAATGGAAATATTTAGGTTTTAGTGAAATAATTTTTTTTCCCTAAGAGAATGAAATCAATGGGCCCAGTAGACTTGTTTTCACTTTGGCTTGTTTTAATAAACGCATTTTTATAAGCTGGGTCGGGGAGGAAGTGAAGATTGTAAAAATTTCTCAAACATTTGTTATTTTACAAGGGCAAATAAATATGTGGTATTTAAGAAGTGAACTTATTGAACAATTCCTAACTTTTTCTGCACCTTCTCTCCCCAGTTAAGGCAAACTATTAAAGAATATGCATAAATAGTAGAGCTTTTAATTGCTATTGATGAATAGCACTGTTTTACATTTGTTTTATGTCAAGCCTTGGGTGAGCCCTGTTTCTGTCTTACTGAAACACATTTGTAGCGTCCTCTCTCATTTGGATGTAGATTTAGATGCCCTCTTAGCCACTCTTCCTAACCTTATTAAAGTTCGTCCACTGAAACACTTGCAAGAAACAGAATAAAGTAGAAAAGTCTCAGCTGTAGAAACCTACAATAAAGTACAGTTACACACAGAAACCCAGTGGCTCACTGGTACCAAGAGCCAACACCAGTAGCCTCCATAGGTGACCATCACTCCGCAGATGACTCTGGTGGTAGATGACCTGTAGGTCTGGAAGAGCTATAACCATTCACCTTTTTTTTTTTTTTAAATTATTATTATTATTATTATTTTTGAGACAGAGTCTCGTTCTGTTGCCCAGGAGGCTGGAGTGCAATGGTGTGATTATCTCGGCTCACCGCAACCTCTGCCTCTCAGGTTCAAGTGATTCTCATGCCTCAGTCTCCTGAGTAGCTGAGATTACAGGGGCGCACCACCACGCCCCGCTAATTTTTGTATTTTTTTTTAGTAGAGACGGGGTTTCGCCATGTTGGCCAGGCTGATTTTGAACTCCTGACCTCAGGTGAACTGCCTACCTTGGCCTCCCAAAGGGCTGGGATTACAGGCGTGATATGCACAGGGTCCCATGTGAAGCCCAAGTCATGCTTTTCTGGGTGTCAATCACTTCATCTGTGACGTGAGTGGATGTGATTAGCTTGCAAGTCCTCAGTGTTGGTGGTGCAGGAAGAGAGGAAGGATCTTTACCACCACAGTGGACAGGGCAGCAGCGGTGGGTGCGGGAGACAGGTGCTCTTCTCAAAAGCTCTCCACGTGGGGATGCCTTGTAGTCTCTGATCCTCTCCTGGGAAGATGCCTGGGTTCCATGAACTAAAATGACTTTCCGACTCTGACATCCTGTCTTTATAAGGTAAAGACCACTGGATTCAAGAGCATAATTGGATACATATGTTTAAAGCCTGTCTTTCAAGATTATTGTGCAGATCACAGTTTTCACCTGGCGTTCCTGTCCCAGTGGATAGTGAGAATGATTTCCCTATTACAAAATTACCCATCGACAGACTCCTGGTTAGACAGTGTGTTGAGAATTAATTGTGTGTGCCATCGAGTGATGAAAGGCAGAGAGAAGGTCTTAGCCTATGGGGGAATTCTCAGCTAGAGCTCACAATGTAATTCTTCCTTCTTTACAATGACATGGCTTATAATGAAGCCTTGGTAGGCTGGAGGACTTGTGTCAGAATACAAGTACCAAAGAAGTCACAGGGGAATATTAACTGATAGGGCTTTTAAGAAAAAAAAAATACCTATTCTTGTGCTGGGCCAGGTGTTGAGGAAGGGACAGAGGCCTGGCTGCATCAAGGTGTCCTGCTGGTCAGTAGCTGGGCTTGAAGATGACCTCAGACTGCTGCCCGTCCCCCTCCCAGGGAGGACGCTACGGTGGGATGGATTAGACAGGGGAAGAAGCATCAGAAGTCAGATGAGAGACCTTGTCTTTGTTCCTCTGTTTCCTAACAGCAGCAAAGATTTTGATTAGAGGTGGGTTTTAGGAAAGTATAATAGTGAAAATTAAAGAAGCACATCTGAACTGGGAAGGGGCATATTATATGGGAAGTGAGAGACAGGGAGTGATGGGGGCTAGAGATGAATAGAGAGCGATGGGAGGAAGATAGGAGCAGAGAGAGAGGGAGAAAGAGAGAGACAGAGACAGGGAGCTGAAACTGCTTTAGCTAAGGTGGCTTGGCGGAGTTTTTCTTGCTTGTATAATTATGGTGACTATTAGTTTAAAGCTTGTCCTTCCCGAGTGATGCAAGTACTTGCTCCTGGGCCATCCTGTGCTAAGGTTGCATTGCTGAACGGATGACAGGGTGGGTGGTGTATGTCCTAAGGCCACCAGGGATGGTTTACTCAATTCACATGCTTCCTCCACCTGGGTTGAAAGTGGTTAATTAATGTTTGATCCTAAGAAGTCAGGTGATGTGATTCAGATTAATTATGGGGTTGTGATGAAGCGTGGGTGGACCTTAGGAGGTGATTTTAATGGGAGTCTCAAAATAGCAGCCTTGGAACTAGCTGGACTAGTTATTTTTAAAAATAATGAGAAATGTTATAAAGTTAGCTGAAGGTATTGATTTACCTTTCAGGTTGTTCGGAAACAGAATCTTGAGAAATAGGCTGCTACGCAGTTGTAAGGGGAATAATAGAGATCCCCCCTCGCTAAAAAATCTTCACAGCCCAATCTTTGGGCAGCCTGAGAAGAGATTTTTAGCAGCCGAGAAGGGTTCCCAGGGGCCACAGGTTGTCTTAGGCCATCTCCATCAGTTCCTAGAAATCGTGCAAAGGGTTTCTTCAGGGGCTTCTGAGACCTGTAACAGTGGTATTAAAATCTGACTCTAGCATTCTTTGATATTTCTCACATTGAGGAGTGAGACCCGTGTTCTCTATCCTTCAATCTGGGTGGCTTTGGGACTGCTGGATCCAGTAGGGAACAGCCAGAGTGACCGCGGGTGACTTCCAAGGCTGAGTGAGAGAAGGTGACACAGCTGCCACCTCCTTTGCTGGAACCCTTGTCCCGGGCACCGGAGTCATGGGGGAACAAGTGTGGTTCCGTGCTGGGAGGCCGCCATGCTGCATGGAGAGGCCATGTATAGGTGCTCTGGCCAGCAGTCCCAGCCTTCCCAGCCAAGGCCCCCGTTATTGTGGAAGAGACGAGCCTGCCTTGTCGTGTTCCATCTGGATTTCTGACTGAGGAATCTGTGAGCATCAGCAAACGGTGGCAAATGGTGTTTTGGCCCCTGGGCGCTGGGGCAGTTTGCCACCCAGCAGAGGTGCCTGCAGCAGCAGCGGCGCCTCCTCGCTCCCTCCAGTTCGTGCTCTTTGCAGAACTCACCACGCACATTTCCTCAGTTCCCTCACCGCTTCTGTGGTTGTGGGGATGTCTTCAGCACCCGTGCTGTGCTGAGCTGATGGCTGCTGAGGACTGGGAGCCAGTATCTAAGCTCGGCTCGTGAGAACCTCCATGCAGGAAGGGGCTGCTAGAGCCAGAACAGAGGCTCTTCCTTGTGCTTCCAGCCCTGGGTAGAAACACACGCCACGCATCATTGACATCATTGTCAGCATCATCACCATCACTCACTGTTGGTCTTTTCCATCTGTCCACTGTCATTTTAGTCTCAGCCATGACATTTCTTAGTCCGTGAAATGCTACTGAGATTGTACTGTTATTTGAGGTAGTTCTTTTGGATTTTATTAACCCCAGTGTATCTGTTGCTTACAAAATAACACCAGCCACATGCTCATAGAATAGCAGTGAAGGCTCCGTATCTGGTAGCCTCATGTGACTTCAGGAGCAGGCAGGGATTTCGGGGGAGGAGTAAGGCAAACTCTCAAGTTTTCCAAGCCTCATGGGCTGCTTGGATCTCACAAGTAATGCCTGGAGTTAAATCACCGGGGAAGGCAGCCTTCTGCTCCTGTGTAGTAGAAATGGGTCCCAGACTTGACAGGCTGCAAGTTTAAGCTTTTCTTAGTCACCTTGTTCTTACACTTTTTTTTTTTTTGGTACAAATGTATTTGTACACAGAGAGACTTTTGCATTTTAAGCATGAAAGAAAGGTTGACCTCAGAAAGTGAGTTCCGTCTGGGACTATTATTATTTCAGCACTTACTTTATCAAAGAGGAAATTGTTTTATGTAGAATCCTACAGTGGGACAGCCTTGTGCAAAAAATTAAAAGTGGATGTAACACATTATATAAAAATTAACTCAACAGATCGTAGATCTAGATGTAAAACATAAAGCTATAAAACATTTAGAAGAGGACATGGGAGAACAGCTTTGTGAGTTGGGATTAGACAAGAGTTCATAGATATGAGAACAGACAACAAATTGATAAAGTGGACTTCATCCAAATGAAAAATTTCCTGTGTGAAAGACACTTAAAAGAATGAAATGTCAAAGGACAAATACAGACTGAGAGAAAATATTTTCAAATCACATACCTGACAAAGGTCTTTTTGTATCTAGAATAAAATGAACTTTTAAAACTCAACAGAAGGAAAAAATAATCCAATTACAAATGGGCAAAAGGCTTAAAAAGACACTTCACCAAAGCAGATAGACAGATGGCAAATAAGCAGATGCAAAGATGTCGATATTATTTACCATTAGAGAATTGCAGATTAGAACTACAGTGAATATTACTATACCCCTATTTTAATTAGTAACATAAAAAACTACTGACAATATCAAGTGTTGGCAAAGGATGTGGAGGCACTGGAACTCTTGTATATTGCTAGTGGTGTGATCCCATGCAAAATAGGAAAGCCAATTGAAAAAACAATTTGGCAGTTCTTACAACTTTAAACATACACCTACCATACGACCCAGCAATTGTACCCCTGGGTATTTACCTTTGAGAGATGAAAACTTACGTTCACATAAAACCTGGGTAACATGTTTATAGCAGCCCTATTCATAGTTGCCAGAAAGTGGAAACAGCCCAGATAGATGTCTTTAAGCAGTCAGTGGACAAATGACAAATTCATTCAGGTAATGAAACTGGCTCAGCAAAAAAGTTGAAAGAACTATTGATACAACCATGGAGAAGAATCTCAAAGGCATCATACTGGGGGCAAAATACTAGTCTCAAAGGTTGCATGCTGTTAGATTCCATTTATATGATTTTTTTTTTTTTTTTTGAGTTAGAGTCTCGCTCTGTCTCCCAGACTGGAGTGCAGTGTTGTGATCTCAGCTTACTGCAACCTCTACCTCCTTGCTTCAAGTGTTTCTCCTACCTCAGCCTCCTGAGTAGCTGGGATTACAGGCACATGCCACCACACCCAGCTAGTTTTTGTTTTTTTAGTAGAGATGGGGTTTCGCCATGTTGGCCAGGCTGGTCTTGAACTCCTGACCTCAAGTGATAGGCCCGCCCCGGCCTCCCAAAGTGCTAGGATTACAGGGCAAAACTTTAGATCCGTGGTTGCCAGGGGGTTGAGGTGGAGGCAGGGTGTGACTATGAAGATAAACAGAAGGAGGGTGTTTTTTTTTTTTTACGGGGTGATGAAACTGTATCCTGATGGTGGTGGTGGGAATGGAAGTCTATACATGTATAAAATTCATAAAACTATATACCCAAGGAAGGTCAACTTTATTGTATAATAGAAATAAAAAAATTAATCTTAGTATTTTGTTGTTGTTGTGGATACGAGAGAGGAATGGGGAGGACATTTTTTTTTTTTTCAAGGAAGACCTGGTTTCCCCCTAGTGGTCTGTGGCCCCAATTAGAGTGACATGAAGGGAAACACTGGGGAAAAAAAGTCCCTTGTATGAAGGACGGCAGGGAGGGGATGCTGCTTTTCATGTTAGTCTGCAGGGCACAGAGACATCCCCATGCTTGTCTTTTATTTACAGTGACTTTCCTAAAATATATTACCCAAAGAATTGCATGGAGAAATTACTGTGCAACCCCTTGCCCCAAGGGGAACACCGAAAGGGAATCTAGTTTGGTTTTAAGGGCACCTTTGGAAGCAAAAGAGCGGTTGCTTTGGGACCAGGAAACAAAGGCTTGACTTGAAATGATTAGAAAGAGCCAGAGATTTGAGATTTTCATTTTCCAGTGCACTTTTTAGAGATTTAACTGCACAGCTCAAAATGGAGGCTAATCAGAGTCACACAATTAAATTACCGTGCACCACTTAGAAAATTAAAGGGTAAACTCGATAGTCTGTGTGATTTGGAGGATTTATTTTGAGACAATGTAAATGACTATTATTAGTATTTGTATTACTGATAATCTTTACATGGGATGCCAGACGTGTTGTGGGTCTTTGGAGCAGTAGCTGCCTAAGCTGATTTCAGAAATGAATACAGAGCCGAGGCTATTAAACGAGATGGCCCAGTGATCTCCAGGGTCTGCTTTTGCAGCTTAGGAGCTTTGGGGAATGTGCAGGGGAGTTATTGATGGGCAGGTGCCACTGGCATTTCCTGGGCAGGGGCTAAGGATGCCAAATGTCCCTCAGCGCCTGGAAGAGCCCCATACAATGAAGAATTGTTCCTGGTGATCTTGAAATGTTCTGCCAGACACAAAGATGAAATTATGTGTGCAATGAATGGAGCTTGGAACCTAATTCCAACTCTAAGTTGTTTATATATGGTTTGTATAGTTTTAAAATTGTCTGAAGTTTTCAAGAATACAGCTGCCTGGTAAATCCAATGAAGATCGCTCTTTTGTTCGGATGCTTAACAAGAGTTGTTTACTGTTAGAAAATCAGGGACTACAATATCCCTGTTGATATTTCAATACAGGCAACACGTACGTATCAGCATACATTTATTTTTTCTGGTTGCATACTAGACAATTTTACATACGACTATTCTCGTCCTGCATTCAAAAGACCTCATAGAAAAGAGTGCCAACAATATTCAGTTTAATACTGTTCTCTTTTATTTAGTTTTTTCTTAACATATTTATTGAGATATAATTTACATACTGTGCAATTCACCCACTTAAAGTGTACAATGGTTTTCGTATATTCAGAATTTTGCAATCACCACCAAAAGCTAAGTTAGAACATTTTCATCATCCCAAAGAGTAAACCCTTACCCGATAGCAGTCACTTCCATCCCCACCCTGATACTATCTTCTGTCAAATCCCTACTTATTTATTGTTAAGTAGATAAAAGATTTGACTGCCACGTTGTGTCTTCTGGTAGAGTTGTGCCTGAGCCTGCACCTACTGAAGTGTGCTTCATTTTTTTATGAATTACTTTCCATTTATTTTTTAATCTCTCAAGTTTGGGCATTTTGTGACTTTAAAACAGTTATATGTGAGAGTAGGTTTTGTTCCCTCTGAATATGTATTTAGAGCAAGAGAAGTCATTGGCTCTGACTGGAGAAGACAACCGTGGGTCTTCCTTACACAGAGGTGATGACTAAGCAGCAGCACAGCAGATACCTTGTGATAATAGAAGTATTTTAAACTTCTCTGAGTACAGCTTTATTATTTTATTTATTCTCTACCTTTAATATTGGTTATGGCCTGAATGTTTGTGAACGTCCCAAATTCCTATGTTGATGCCCTAACCCCCAGTGTGGCTGTGTTTGAAAGTGGGGCCTTGGGTTGGGCCCGGTGGCTCAGGCCTGTAATCCCAGCACTTTGGGAGGCTAAGGTGGGTGGATCACCTGAGCTCAGGAGTTTGAGAGCAGCCTGGCCAACATAGTGAAACCCCGTCTCTACTAAAAATACAAAAATTAGCCCGGCATGGTCGCGGGCACCTGTAATCCCAGCTACTCGGGAGGCTGAGGCAGGAGAATGGCATGAACCCGGTGGGTAGAGGTTGTAGTGAGCCGAGATTGCCCCACGGCACTCCAGCCTGGGCAACGGAGTGAGACTCCACCTCAAAAAAAAAAAAAAACAAACAAAAGGGGGCCTCTAAGGAAGTAATTAAGGCTCAATGAGGACGTACGGCTGGGTCCTTAATCCTTTAGGATTACTGTCCTTAAAAGAAAAGGCATCTGAGAACTCATGCACTCTCCCTCCACCTCCCTTTTCCCTGAGCACACAAAGAGGTCACGTGAACACATAGCAAGATGGCGGCCACCTACAAACTAGAAGGAGAGGCCTCGGAGTGAAACTGGCCCTGCTGCCGCCTTGATCTTGGGCTCCCCAGCCTCCAGAACTGTGAGATACATTTCTGTTTAAGACACCCAGTCTATGCCGTTCTGATGGAGTAGCCCAAGCAAACTAATACATTATCAGTTTTTTTTAACTGGTAAGAACGACCATGCCCTTGGGACTATAGTGAAAGTGAGTACCGCCATATCTGCCTTTGAATAAACTCTGACTATGAGGAGTAACTCAGGAAACTCAGATTGGGGTGGAGTTCACAAGACCCTGGGCTGCAGTTTGGGCTCTACGCCTTGGTTTTTGGAGCTCCTCCGCGTGGTCTCCTCCATGTCTTCTCTATTTTTACTTCTGGCTGTCCCCTTTGTACTATCACCTCTTACTCTCTTTATTCCATTATTTTTCAGCATTGCATTGTTGCTGAACCGCAGTGTTTAGCAAACCTTTATTTTCTCATAAGTTCAATACGCGGTGGAGAGAAGGGTTTCCCACAAACATACTAGAAAAAATGTGTGTGTGTATGTGATTATAGTAATTATTCACACTTATAACAAAACATTCATTTGATTCAGGAAAGGACAAAGGATAAAATGTTCAGAAATCTCAGTACTGTAGAACTAGATGCTATTATCATTTTAGGACTACTTAGACAACTTTGTGTGTGCATAGGCAATATATTTACACAGGCATGTACTTTTACATTCATAGAGTCCTACCATATTCACTAAACTGCTTTATAACAGTTTTTGTTGATGTTTTTGGCAATAAATACGGATGAAATATAACATTTTAAATAGCCATATATAATTCCATTTTATGTATGTACTATGATGGTTGTAACTTGAGGGCCTTTGGGATAGATCTCTGTCTCTGCCTCTGTCTCTGTCTCGATCTCTGTCTCTATAACTCTATCATCTTATTTCCCTAATATTACATAATATAAAATGTATATACTGTTAAAAAGAAACCTTTTTATATAAAGTTCTTTGTACTTCTGATTTTCTCTGTACTATACATTGTTCCAGGGAACTTTTTATCAATATATACTTTCTTTTCTTAAAAATGTTGAAACAAATTTTATTTTTTGGACATATCAAACCTAAAGAAAAAGTACAGAGGTTAAAATAAAAAAAAATCTGCACAGCACCTGTGGGGCTTTATTGAATTTTAACATTTCAACATACTTCAGATTGAAAAAACCCCTGTAGTTGAAACCCCATGTAATATCGGGGCTCCTTTCCAACACCTTTTGTCTTCTGTGGCAACTGCCGTCCTGAATTTGGTGTTTATTTTCCTCATTTATGTTTTTTTGTTGTTGTTGTTGAGACGGAGTCTTGCTCTGTTGCCCAGGCTGGAGTTCAGTGGCGTGATCTTGGCTCACTGCAACCTCCGCCTCCTCGGTTCAAGCAATTATCCTGTCTCAGCCTCCCCATTAGCTGGGACTACAGGTACCTGCCACCATACCTGGCTAATTTTTTGTATTTTTAGTAGAGACGGGGTTTCACCATACTGTTCAGGCTGCAAAATCCCAAACTCAGGTGATCAACCCGCCTTGGCCTCCCAAAGTGCTGGGATTATAGGCATGAACCACCACACCCAGCTCCATTTATGTTTTATATTGCATGTATATTTCACCATAAATCATAGTTAGTATTGTTTTTACCTGTTTTCAGACTTTCCATAAATGGTATCAATATAAATAATTTTTCAATTTGCTTTCTCTGCTTATTCCACAATTTCTCTGTTTTCTTCATGTTAGACATTTAGGTTGTTTTTTGCAAATTTTCACTGTTAACAAACAGAGCTATGAAGAATACTCTTGGGTGAATGTTCTGGTTTACATATGAGAGCATTTCTCTGATGATAATGAGCTAGTCATTTTCCACAGTGGTTATCATCTAGCCAGCAGCATGCAGTAATCCAAGTTTTCCCATGCCCTGGTCAGTGCTTCGTTTTTGGCCTTGGGCTAGATGTGAAATGCTGTCTTTCTGTGGTTTTCATCCATTTTCTGTGATTGCTAGTATGATTTTGTGTCTTTTCCTAGACATGAGGGTTTCCTTTGCCCATTCATCTCCCTGCTGTCCCCTCTCCCATTTCAACATAGTCTGTTTATTAGACCTTTCTTTTGTGCTGTGCTTCGTGTGTGTGTGTGTGTGTGTGTCTTCTATAAGTTTTCTTCATTCCAAGTTCATAAAAATTTTCTTGTATATTCCTTCTAAAATTTCTAAAAAGTAAAGATCTTTAATCCATCTGGAATCAATGCCTGTGTATAGGGCAGTCATTGTTCCGGGCCAGTCACTTTCAGTTGGGAGCTTCCTTTTTCAGTACAGGTGTGAGTACAAACAGGACCATTTTCCTTGTGTACTGTATCAGTCCATTTTCATACTGCTATGAAGAAATATCCAAGACTGGGTAATTAATAAATAAGAGGTTTAATGAACTCACAGTTTCACATGGTGGGGTAGGCCTCACAGTCATGGCAGAAGGTGAAGGAGGAGCAAAGGTATGTCTTACATGGTGGCAGGCAAGAGAGCTTGTGCAGGGAACTCCCATTTATAAAACCATCAGATTTAGTGAGACTCATTCGCCAGCAGTAGAACAGTGTGGGAAAAACCCACCCCCATGATTCAGTTCACCCCTACTGGGTCCCTCCCATGGGACACATGGGAATTATTTACAATTCAAGGTGAGATTTGGGTGGGGACACAGAGCCAAACAATATCATGTACTACGATGTGAAAAAGTTTGGGAGGTGCTGGTCCTATTTGTCATTCTTTGACATTCTGCATACATTTAGAGGTCAAGTTTGTCAAGTTCCCTAAAAAAAAACTCCACTGGAATTTTGATTGGAGTTGCATAAAACTTATTAATTGGGGAACTGAAATTATTATGATTTCAGTTTGCATTTTCTAACACATGCACTGCAAATGTAAGAAATTATATTTTAATGGATAGACTCAATGCTGAGTGCTGAAAAGCATCCCAGGTAAGTAATAAACCCCTACTCTCAAGTAGTTCATAGTTTAAAGCTATATTCTTGGAAATGGACAAGGGAGAGTTACAAAATATTGGAGGTATTAATGGGACATTTTGATTTTACTAAGAAATATACAAACTCTTGTGTTAAAGAATTCAAAGGAAGAAGAGACCATATCAGTGTGTCAGTTTTCTTAATGATATAGTGAGTACCTCTGTTGCGTGCCTTAAGATGGGATATTTTATCCCTGATGTTATTTTACCCTGAATCACTGTTAGGAGGCTCATGAATGCCTCAGTGAAACTTAGGGATACCCTCTCTTTTTCAAAGGAGAGATCCACCTTTTCTTTTTTAACTGAGAGCCTTCCTCCTCTTCCCTTGCAGAAAGATTATTAATTTGTTTTATATAGAAGGAACTCTGTAATAAACCGTGTCATATTATTAATTAAAAATAACACATGCTGGATCCTGAGGGAACTCAACATGGAGAGAAGCAGCCACTGAAATTTTAACAGGAATGTTTTTTTTAGGCGATTTATTTAATTATCTTTACTGTTCCGAGCAGTGGAAGAACTGGGCCGTTGGCAGGCCCGTTATGCGCTCAGATGGGAATTGCTCTCTCATAACAGGCAGTTTAGAGCTACAGAGTCAGTAATTTTAATCTCCCAGTGAAAAATGGCATTTGGAATTGGCCTTGAATAGTGGAGGATGTGGGTTGTGGAGGGTCGGAAAGACCCCAGGTCTTGAATCTCCACGTCAGCCCCCAAAACACTGAGATTAGATTCTTTAAGCTTTACTTTCTTCATCTGAAAAACGAAGGTACTTCCTATTACTTAACCTCCCAGAATGGTGGTGAGAATGAAAAGGAATTCCATATATTGGCTCTCAGCAGGCGTGACTCTACTGTTCTCTGCAGTTGTTGATCTTACTTCCTATAGTGAAATGGTTCCTTTCGTAAGAAAATACTCCAGTGATTCTCCAGGAAAAAAATAGAAGGAAAGAAGATTTCAAAGGATAAGCTCATTTCTTCCAATCATAGAGAATCAGCATCTCTGCCCTGGTTCTCTTGTCTCAATTGGAGAAAAAGTGGCTGTAACCCTCTGGCCCTCTGGCTTGTTTCATTTATTCTGCGGGGCAAGATGTTAGAGAACACTTACCACACGATTGGAAGTCCTTTGAGGAAGAACTAGATAAAAGTGAATCATTAATTAATTTTTAAGAGTCAGCAGCTGCACACTCAGGCATCTCGTTTGATAGGAAAGGGAAACAACTTGAGTGAATTTAAATCACTTCGCATGTATGACAGCATATTAAAGTAATGAGCAGTTCGTCTTGCCAAGTTCGGGTTGTCAAGCTTTGACTTTCTCTCTCTGTCTTTCTCGGTCTCTCTCTCTGTCTCTGTCTCCTCTCTCTGTGTCTGTCTCTGTCTCTGTCTTTGGTAATACCTAGTTTAATTCCTGTAGCTTATATACTACAAAAAGATTAAAAAACCCCCAGCAATAAACAAAATGAAACTTCATGATATATCATCACTGATACCTGTGACTCTGGGACTTTCTCAAGACATCCGAAAATAAGTGTACCTTCGTACATGAGGGACGTTTGTTTTCCCCGAGATCTAGGTCAAATTAAGAACAGACTTGTGTCCCATCCAGTTTGAGATAGGCTGGTTGGCCTTCTCAGGGACCTTGTGTTTGCAGCACCGTGACAGTATTCAGTTTTAAACTTTGGATTGATCTCTCCTGAATGAGCAAAAGTAATGCTTTTGCAGATGCCGGGGAATTAATTGCTGCCAGGATTTGCAGAAAGGCAACGTGCACAGTTCCTTGCTTTGTATTTTTACGCTAGGAGTACTGCGAGCTTGATGATTTTGGTTTAGTGACATCCGTGCCAGCAGGCTTCTGTTTTTTTGCTTGCACGTTGACTGCTTTGCCTAGAAGTTCTGAGGGACATAGTTGAAAGATGCCTTTCTGTGCACCTGGTTAATGAATTCACCCATGGAAACTCTGCCTCCGCATCTCTGACTTTGTCTTCTGCGATCCATCATGTGACCCTGCTCCAGTGGGCTTGGCTTCCTTCCCTTTCGTCAGACGTGCCAAGTTCGTTTATGGCCCAGGGCCTTTGTACAGGCAGCACTCTCTGCCTGGAACACCCTTCCCTCAGATAATTGCATGGCGTACTCTCACTTCCTTTAAGTCTCTGCTAACATGTCGTTTTTTCATGAGGATTTGAGGAATTGTGTACAAATATAATCAGCCCTCATTATGGCTCAAGGCATATTTAACAGAGTCACTATGTTAAATTCCTGCTAATGAAGGTAAATGTGATTTCATTCGTTCAAGTCATAAGATTCTTGACTGAGCCCAGGTGCCTGCTACAAGTCCAAGTACTTGGACATTGGCTGACCTGGAATTCGGGTCATGCATTTCTAAGTGGGGACAATATCACCTCCAAAGAGGTGAAAAACCTCAACTTGGCAAGATGAATTGCTCATTGCTTTAATACACTGGCAGATTTATTTCCCTTTTTAGCATATTTGATTGTCTGATAACATATTTGCCACTTGACCATTCCCGTGTCCTAGCCTAGAATGGAAGATGCGGAGACACGAACCTGTATTATTTTCTCGCTCCAGTTCCCTCAGCATTTAGGCTGTGTGTTTACTGAAGGATTGAATGGATATTCTTCTATCAGTATGACTGATGAGTCATATTATGGCTCAAGGCATACTTAACAGAGTCACTGTGTTAAATTCCTGCTAATGAAAGGTAAATGTGATTTCATTCGTTCAAGTCGTAAGATTCTTGACTGAGCCCAGGTGCCTGCTACAAGTCCAAGTACTTGGGCATTGGCTGACCTGGAATTCGGGTCATGCATTTCTAAGTGGGGACAATATCACCTCCAAAGAGGTGAAAAAAAATCATGCTTTTAAAATATGCCAAGCACGGATGTCAGTTTAATACATAATAAAAGAAATATGAAGGATGCCTATGGTTTTACAATTTCATGAGGAGGTGTTTAGAACACATATCTAAAAGGGCTTCTTAGGGGCATGATGATGAGAGAAAAAATGGTTGTGAAACCCTGGTCTTTGGGGCGGAGAATGTCAGTGAAAACAGGCAAGAATGTTCTGACAGAATGCCTCCTGTGTCCCCATGAATTTGCCACGCTCTCTCCTTCCCAGCATTAGCCAGAATTTCATGGTCAGACCTGCAAGTACTAGCTCCAGTGGACACTTTTGTGTTACAGTTTATTCTTCTCCACTCAATATTCCTTAGAATTCTCAGAAAACCCATTTTTTCTTTAAGATGGTGCATATCCTTGTGGTATGCAGCCACTGTCTTAGACTGTCCCCAGTTGTGGTTAGGATAATACTGAATTGTGGTGTTCTTTGGCTTGCTGATTTTTTGGAATTTATAACGAAATCAAATATCTTTTTTCATCCAGAGATACACTTTTGTCTTCCAAATGACTCTCACCAGGGGTTTTTGTGCATTTCCTTGGTAGTTTAATAGAATTTGAAACCTAATATTTCATGTCATTTTGATACATAAATTAGTGTTTTCCTTATGCAGGTTTGCACAGGGGTCTGACACAGATCTTTTACCTTCTCTTCTGTGGACGAGGTCATGAAGCTATGATATTGCTGATATGTACTTTTTTTTTTTTTTTTTTGAGACGGGGTTTTGTTCTTGTTGCCTAAGCTGGAGTGCAGTGGCATGATCTTGGCTCACTGGGAACCTCCGCCTCCTGGGTTCAAGTGGTTCTCCTGCCTCAGTCTCCTGAGTAGCTGGGGTTACAGGCATGCACAACCACGCCTGGCTAATTTTGTATTTTTAGTAGAGATGGGATTTCTCCATGTTGGTCAAGCTGGTCTTGAACTCCTGACCTCAGGTGATCCGCCTGCTTTGGCCTCCCAAAGTGCTGGGATTACAGGTGTGAGCCACTGACTGCACTGGCCATGATATGTCTTTGCTTGGAATTGAGAGCAGATGCTTTCATTAAAAATAAGGATCTTAAATTCTGTAGGTTTTTTTTTTGTCATTAAGCTGCCTCTATTTTCGAATGATGAGAGGAATAAAACCATGTGGCTTCCCACAGCTGTCCACGTGGGTCCTGTCCATGGATTTAACGTGGGCCAGTCCTCTTAGTAGGCTCATGCACTCAGGACATGACCCCGGGGGAGGGGGCACGAGGACAAAGGCCTCTCCTGAAGGAGCAGTGCTTTCCACTGGCAAAGCCCTGCAAAGACTGCAGCTGACGAGGGTGACAGGACCAGAATTTTAGAAGGAAGTATATGCTCATTTAGTACACCGTGTGAGCTCTGCTACACACTAGATATCACATTTATCAATAAACAAATAGGTATAGTCCCTGAGTTTAGGGACTTTATAGGCATGCACATATGTATGTGTGGTTTGCATGTGTGTGTGAAGATACGTTATCATGTTCACCACCAGCCTACATACTATGGCCATGTAATATCAAGAGGTTCATGGGAGTGTCAAATAGGGAATCTTTTTCAGAGGAATTGATCCTGGAGAAATCCTTGAAGTGAGCACGCGTGTTAGACCATCTTGGCAGGCCAGAAAGGGGAACCTTTTCATTTACAGGCACCACGCTAGTGACTTTGAGACTTCTCTTCATATTTTGTGTGGAATGAAAGAGAACCGAACAGAGGGCTTGAGTGACTTGTCCTGTGCATGGTGGATCCAGGTTTTAAACTCAGTTGCATGGGAGAACGATGTCCTCCAGGTCGCGGGCTTCCTTGGGAGCCCTGTGGCTGGCTTGATGTCCCCTGCATCGTTCATTCCAACCTTGCTCTTGTCTGAGTGTTCCCTGTGCTGCTGTCCAGCCTGATGGGGCCCATCACTGATGCATTGGCGCTTCCCTTTCCTGGGTGTGCTGGGCCGACCAGCCTCCATCCGGCACCTCACCTGCCTGCTCATATGGCTTTGGAGTGTGCTCACTGCCTTTCCCAGTCCAGCTGGCTGGATCCCTTGGCCATAGCATCTTTTCTGCTCGGCTCTGCGCTCAGCCTTGTTTCTGTTCTGCACTGCTTTGAGCCCTTCTAACTGCCCTAGCCCAGCTGTAAACATTGCTGTTTTTCTTGCCATTCTGATAAAAATCCAACACAACCCATTCACTAATTAGAACATTGCATAAACATGAGTCCTGTTGAGGGAGGTCATGCATTTTGGCTCTTCAGGGTTCACCATCTGTTCTCAGCATGGTCTTTGTATTTCTTCCCTCTGTGATGAAGTAGACCAAGCTCAGCCTCCAGTTGTTCCAGGAACTCTGAAATTCTGGTGTTCCTGATACTTCCGGTTTTCCCTGTGTTGTACAGATTAGCCTTATCTGTGTAATTCTATGCCTGAACATCTTCTTAATAACAGCAAATATTCATAGAGGGCTGACTGTGTCTCAGGTGCTGTTGTACAGGTTTTACATTAAGGCTTCCAGCAAGCCTGTGAGGTGGGGACTGTTCTTGTCCCTGTGGAAACTGACGATCAGAGAGGAAAGGTAACTCACTGAAGGTCATACAGCTCATAACTGGTGTATCTGGGACTTGAATAGTCTGGGTTAGTAGCAGATTGAAATTCTTTGGCATGTGGACTAGTCAGGGTTCTCCAGTCACGAAACCAGTAGGATGGTGATACTGAGAGATTTGTTCCAAGGAATTGGCTCCTGTGATGATGGAGGCTGCAGTCGGCAGGCTGGAGACGCAGGAATGCTGACGGTGGAAGATGGTGTAATTTCCAGTCCTAGCCTAAGGCCTGAGAACAACAACTGGTGGAATAGTTCCTGTCTGAAGGCTGCCAGGCTGGAGACCCGGGAAGAGCCAATGTTTCAGATAGAGTCGGAAGGTGGGAAAAAGCCGTCGTCCCATCCCAATGGCAGTGAGGCAGGAGGGATTCTCCCTCACTTGAGGGTGGGTCAGTCTCTTGTTCTCTACAGGCCTGCGATGGATGGGATGTGGCCCACCCATAGCATCTGCTGTACTCAATCTACTCATTCAAATGCTAATGTCATCCAGAAACACCCCAAGAAACACCCAGAATAATGTTTGACCAAATATCTGAGCATCATGGCCAGGCACATTGGCACACATGATGGACCCTCACAGGGGATCGTGACATTTTACTCTCGTGCTGCTGGATTGGGTTTCTTTCTTTGTCTTCTTTTTTCTTTTCTTCCTCTCTTCTTTCTTTCTCTTTTTTTTTTTCTTTCTCTCTCTTCTTTCTCTCTCTCTCTCTCTCTTTTTTTCTCTCTTTCTCTCTGTTGCCCAGCCTGAAGTGCAGTGGCACGATCTCGGCTCACTGCAACCTCTGCCTCCTGAGTTCAAGAGGTTCTCCTGCCTCAGCCTCCCGAGTAGCTGGGATTACAGAGGCCTGCTACCACGCCCAGCTAATTTTTGTATTTTTAGTAGAGACAGGGTTTCACCATGTTGGCCAGGCTCATCTCGAACTCTGGACCTCAGATGATCCACCTGCCTCAGCCTCCCAAAGTGCTGGGCTTGAGATACAAACCCCAGAGATCATGTAATAGTTGAGAAATGTTACAGGTAGTGCTTGTTCATTCTTCCAGGGATCTCTTGTTTCGTTTGCATAGCTGCCTAGCAGTTCAACATTTGGATGTGCCATGCTTGTCGCTGTGAATGCTTTGTGGATGTTTCTGGAACTTGTAAATAAGTTAGCAGATTTAGTCATTTTGTGAGGCAGCAAGTGGAAACAACTAAAACTGTTTGGTGTCCTATTTGGATTAGCGCTGTGTCATCTGCCTCCCACTTAAGGGGTTGTCCCTCTTTTTTCTGTTGAAGGAAAATGCTAGTTTGTATATAAGAGTAAATCCTAATGTGCAATGATTCTAATTTAGACTCTTACTCAATGTTCTAACTAGGGAATGTTTGAATCAGTGATAATTTCAATAGGGGTCAGTGCTGTTTTTCCA
The DNA here is from genome assembly GCF_008728515.1 of Papio anubis. Classification (NCBI taxonomy): domain Eukaryota; kingdom Metazoa; phylum Chordata; class Mammalia; order Primates; family Cercopithecidae; genus Papio; species Papio anubis. The sequence continues at coordinate 118,892,998 of NC_044986.1, forward strand.
TTACCTTTTACAAAATGACAAAAGTAACTTGGAAATGAAAATAGCATGTAGATAAATGTATGAAGTAAAATGTGAAAGTCCTCCTTCCTCTCCCCCCTTCAAACTCACTTCTCGGAAATAACTGCAGAAAAGCTGTGCATGTATCTAGATATTTTCCTGTTTCTATAAAGATATTCTTATGAAAGTATTTGACATTAGAAATTTAGATGAGAAAAGTGGTGTCTTGCCAAACACACAGTTCTGAGACATGTTGGTTTCACTCAACCGTCTTAAAACCTGGCTGGACATGGTGGCTCACATGTGTAATCCCAGCACTTTGGGAACTGAGGCGAGGGGGTCACTTGAGCCCAGGAGTTCAAGACCAGCCTGGGCAACAAAGTGAGACCCCATCTCTAAACAAAAACAAAACAGCAAAAAAAAAAAAAAAAAAAACACCCCCAAAACCCCAATCATTTGTTTGTTTGGGTGCGGTAGCTCATGCCTGTAATCTCAGCACTTTGGAAGGCCAGATCACTTGAACTCAGGAGTTGGAGACCAGCGTAGGCAACGTGGTGAAACCCTGTCTGTAGAGAAAACACAAAAACTATCCAAGATTGGTGGCATATACCTGTAGTCCCAGCTACTTAGGAGGCTGAGGTGGGCGGATTCCTTGAGCCCAGAAGGCCGAGGCTGCAGTGAGCTGTGATCGTGCCATCTTATTTTACTCCGCTGCTTCTGTGCTGTATGGATTTATCACATAATTTTTTAGTCAATGTTGAATATTATATTTTCCCCTCTAGGTTTTTACCATACATAGTGCAATTGTGTTGTAGAACAATACAATTGAGAACAATTGTATTATATTTATGATATAAATAATGTTATATATTATTATGTATAACTATTGTATTATATTGAGTATAATACAATTGGGAACGATTGTATCATCCTCTCTGTATTTTAAAATCTATTTTCTTCATAACTTATAAGATGTACAGGCTCTGGGCTCAGCATCTTGCATGGAAGGATAGCACTGCTGGGAATACTGGCTGCAGGTCATATTTGGGCATAGAACTCAGTGAGGTATTTAGTTTATTTCTCCCGGGGTGGGTGGAGCACCCCTATCCTCTCATTGCAATCCTTTGGAAGAGCCAAACCTGGAAGTGTCCCCAATCTCAGAAAATCTGTCTAGTTTTTACTTTGAAATGCTGTCCCTCTCGTTCTGGATTAGGTTATATCGTCTGTTTACCTGGTAAGTAATTAAAACTCAATTTCAGTGCATTAAAATTAACCAAAGGGAAAAAATAACTCCAGCATAACTTTCTATTGTGGGGGGTTCAGTAAACACCATTGTGATTCGCTAACTCCCCTTAGGAAGATGGCTAATAGCTAGAAATGAAACAGACCGTTAAGCTGAGAACAGAGGTTTCCAAGCAGTTGCAGTCTACTGATTTGCTAATTATTGATGGGGATTTCTGTGAGTATGTACAGTTAAAGCCCCTGTGAGTGGGTTAAACATGAGGCTATCTCTGGATGGTTGTCCAGTATGTGGGATCTAAGGCAGAATTTCTGGATTCTCACCATTCTCTTTTCCTCTATTTTATTCTGTATTTTACTTCTGGCTTCAGCATTCCTGTTCCCGCTAATCTGTGCTGCTCGCTTGTGCTTTATTTCTGTCTTGTGAGGATGTGGATGATGGTCTGCTGGACTCATCACATGCGCGTGCTGTTTGCCAGTTGGTAGTTCGGCTGCGTTGGGTGGCGGCCTCGGCTCCCTCGGACTTCTAGAGCCCTGTTGATGCCGTTACTACTCTTACAAGCCTATGGCTTATGACTTGGGGTCGCACAATTTTAAAAAAAGTTTTTTTTTTTTTTTTTTAAATTATACTTTAAGTTCTAGGGTACATGTGCACAGTGTGCAGGTTTGTTACATATGTATACATGTGCCATGTTGGTGTGCTGCAGCCATTAACTCATCATTAACGTTAGATATTTCTCCTAATGCTATCCCTCCCTCCTCCCCCTACCCCAAGACAGGCCCCACTGTGTGATGTTCCCCACCCAGTGTCCAAGTGTTCTCATTGTTCAGTTCCCACCTATGAGTGAGAACATGCAGTGCTTGGTTTTCTGTACTTTTTGTAAGTGCTTAGTAAAAACATTGTGGGCCAGGGAAATGAAAAGATTTTTAGTTTGCGGCTTGTAGAGAGAAAAGAAAGAATTTGAATGAGGTACAAATGACCTTTTCAAGAATTGCGGCACGGGCCTTTCTTCAGCTGCCCACTAACTCCGGCACTTCAATGAACCCCTTTTTTTAGAGGCTTTAAAAAGAGCTGTGACAAGTGTAGTTACAGCAGATAAATCTAGCTCATGTATTTTATCTACATAATCTGATTGTAATTTATATATCTTCAGCCTAGATAAAGGAAAGCTATTTCTTATTACCAGATTTTTCTTTTTGTCAACATGATGTGAGTCGGATATTGACTTTAACTGAAGGGGGGTGATTAATCATAGCAGCTTGCAGGGAGATCGTTTATTGCTCTGTGTAGCTGAGCGACTGCTGGCAGAGTTGTAAGTCAATCAAGATAAACCCAAGTGGGTTAGTCACTCTTGGATGACGATGGAGGATGTGATAGATTTATTAGCCAAGTTCTCCTTTAAAAATCACTTTACATTCTTAGCAGGTGAATTTGCAGATAGAAAAATACTGAGTCGCCATCAGTGGAAGAATCTGTTAGTTTGCAAAGTAGGGTATGGCCGTCGAAATGTCACAATGAAAGATGAACTACCGAGAGATAGCCATTGGAAATGTTTAGCTCTAGATTAATCTTGTTAAGTTCAAAGAGGGCAATTATGTTCTTAGTAATTCAGGTGCTTGATAGACTGGGAAGAAGAGATTTGTTCTGTGTACAATTACATGGATTGTATAATGGGACATCTTAAGGTTTAGAATGAAATAGTTTGCTTTTCTTTTTCAGGGGAAACTTTGTAACCCTGGCTGACGGTTTTTTTGTTGTTGTTGTTGTTGAGTTGGAGTTTCTCTTGTTGCCCAGGCTGGAGTGCAATAGAACTACCTCAGCTCACTACAACCTCTGCCTCCCAGGTTCAAGCGATTCTCCTGCCTCAGCCTCCTGAGTAGCTGGGATAATGGGTGTCTGCCACCATGCCCAGTTAATTTTTTGTATTTTTAGTAGAGATGGGATTTCACCAGGTTGGCCAGGCTGGTTTCGAACTCCTGACCTCAGGTGGTCCGCCCACCTCGGCCTCCTAGAGTGCTGGGATTACAAGCACGAGCCACCATGCCCGACCCTGGCTGACATTTTTTGCACATGAAGCCTTTTTGTTAAACCTGCCTGTTTCCTCTGCGGAGCTAGCATGTAGTCAGAAAATGCACAGCAACTTCATATGAGCCTTACCAAAAGAAAATTCTGAAGAAGATTCATTTAGGAAGAGGAAAAGTCAGACAGACTTTGCCAAAAGTAAATGTCAGTGATTCCTGAGTTACCAACCCCTTTCATCAATTTCGTCACTGTTTCTCCTCATTAGAACAGATAGAGAATGGACTACTGTATTAAAATGTTCAGATGTACCCTTTATCACTGTCTGTTTCTTTCATTGCTCGAGGAGGTAGGACAGCAATAATGTTCACCTTTCAGCTCAGGAAGGTAAGTGCCGTGGGCACGGGGTGTGTTAACTGTGGCATGAGGTCCCAGCAGTTGGAATCGGCGTCTTGGGACGTGGAGTTCTCAGTACTGGCATTCATGCCCGGTTTTGTACCTTGTTCTGGTTTGGGCATTTCCTCTCTGGCGTGGAACAGCATGATGTGTCCTTGTCGGAAAGGTCTTTCTGTGTACTGAATCAACATGTGGCATTTGGCTAGACAGCATCAACTTAATATAGATGTTGGAAACTGTTCACCAGGTGCTCTCTCTAAACCAGTGGTTCCCAACTGAGGAGGATTTTGCTCCCCAGGTTGTATTTGGTAGTATCTGGAGACAAGTTTTGTTGTCACAACTAGAGGGAGTATTATTGACATTAGAGTGTAAGGGCCAGGGGTACTGCTAAGCATCTATAGCATACAGCGCTGTCCCCTACAACACAGAGTGATGTGGTCCAAAGTGTCAATAGTGCTGACACTATTAAAAAACCCTGGTTTAAACTGGAGCCGTCTCTGGGCTTACTAAGGTCATATTTAGTTCTTTTGGTCTTTACTGGCCTTTCTGGCTGAATTGTCTTTGATTTTTCATTGTTACAGACACCCCCCTCCTCCTCCTCCTTTCTTGAAAGGATTATTATGGATGTAAGAGGCTATATGTAGGACATTTAATGAATTACTATTTTAACATGATAGTAAGGTGTGGATATATGTTCCCTTATAAAAATGTAGTAGGGTAAGTAACAAGGGCAGATCCAGGGTGTCTCGATAGCTGCTGCGACAGGGTCAACAAATCTCAGGGCTTGATGCTGTGATGTTTAATTTTGTTGATCCTGTCACAGTCCAGTGTGAGGGACAGACACCTTTTCCTATACACCCCCATTCCATGCTCCAGCTGTCTTCTATCCTGGGGCCCTGCCGTCTTTGTCAGGCCACGTCCTCCTCTGCATTCAGCTGGAGATAGGAAAGAAAGCTTGGAGAAAGCACAGCTTCACTTTTCATGGGTGAGAACCAGCGCTATGGCTTTAACCCAGATGCAGCAGACCTGGGCAGCGTGTACCTGGCTGATGAGACCATAAATCTCTGACATGGATTATTTGAACAGATATTGGTCAGTCCACAAATGTTTACACAGCCCCTTCATAACAGTGACAAAGACTGATGTCTTGCTCCAGCAGTCAGGCAGAAGAAGGTCCCCCTTCCTTGCAGGAATAAGGTTAGCCCTTTGTTCTATGCAGTTCTTCAACTGATTAGATAAAGTCTATCCACATGACGGAGGGCTGTCCACTTTACTCAGTCTACGAATTCAAATGTTAGCCTCTTTCGGAAACACCCTCGCAGATGCACCCAGAATAATGTCTGGCCAAATATCTGGGCACCCCTTGGTCCAGTCAAGTTGACACATAAAATTAACCATCCTGTCCATTGAACTTGAGGATCCTTTCACATGTTTTCTAGCCATTTGGATATTCATTTCTGGGAAGTGTTTAAGTGTCTTTGCTCATTTTTCTTCTTTCTACTGATCTGTAGTTCTTTATTGATCCTGCATTAGTTACGTGCTGTAGAATCAGTTGATTGTTTACAGTGCAGGCTTCTGTAGTGTGAGAGAGTTCATGAGTAACTGGTAAGCAGAGCATTCATGTCTGCATAATGTAAAAGTGAGTCCCGTTTCCCGGTAGCTCCCCCAGCATGTTAATGTTTTACATCAAGTAAGAGCCGCTGATCACCAGCTACCTTAGCACGGCTGAAATGAGTGAGCTGCAGGGGAGCCAGGACTATCACATCGCCATTCACCTCACATTCTTTCTGTTGGTGACCTTGGGCCACGTGCTTTTTCTTGGAAGTTTTATGTCCTCGTCTCCTCCATCCTTGGACATTTGTCCTTGTCCCCATTAATGTAGCATTTTCAACCCTTCCTTATATTTCTCTCCATCAAGTGACCTCCACCTTTCAATTTTTTTTTAAGGAAAAGGTCTAAATTTATTGTAGTATTTATTAGGTATGTAACATGCCTTTTAATAGGTGCTAAATTTTTGTTGTTGTTTGTTTTTTGAGATGGAGTCTCTCTCCATCGCCCTGGAGAGTGCAGTGGTGCAGTCATAGCTCATCGCAGCCTCTACTTCCTGGGCTCAAAATGAGCCTATGGCCTCAGCCTCTCAAGAAGCTGGGACTATAGGCGTGTACCACCAGGCCTGGCTAATTTAAAAAAATGTTTTTATAGAGATGGAGTCTTGCTCTGTTGCCCAGGCTGGTCTCAAACTCCTGGACTGAAGGAGTCCTTTTGCTTCAGCCTCCTGAGTCTCAGGCACTATAGGCAAGAGCCGCTGTGCCTGGCTTATGTGCTAATGTTATGGTGAGGATGTTAGGATTGTTACTATTTTTGTAAGTTATGTGACTTTGAGAATTCTTCCCTGAACCTTAGTTTTCATAAGCTCTCTCATGTTAAGCACTCACATTTGCCAAATGGGATACTTTTCAGGAACAGATATATGATATTATAGCAGAAATTCTTGCTTTTAATAGTTTGTGGCTTGTAGTTTTCTTTTCTTTTAATGACTTTTTAGTGAATGGAAATTCTTAATTTTACTAAGCTGATTTTATTGATCTTTTATGCTTTCTGTGTCTCTAGTAAGAAATCTTTTCCTCTTCCACATGGATAGCAAAAACGTATTCTCCATTCCTGTTCTCCAATAGCTTTGTAGTTTTGCCTTTCACATGTAAGTCCTTAGTTCAACTGGAATTGATTTTCAGGTAGAGCGTGTGGCAGAAGACTAATTTCTTTTTTCTCCATATGGATAAACCAGTTGTCCCAGAACCATTGATCAGAAAGTCTGTTCTCTCCCCACTGATGTGTGGAGCCAGTTCTAACCATTAATCAGGTTTGTCTATTTATTTGACTTCTCTATTTCATTTCATTACTTTGTCTATTCTCTTTATCAATACTTTAAAGTTGTTTATCTATGACTGCTTTTGTCATCTGTATGGCAGGGTTCCTAGTTTGTTGGTGTTCTTTAAGAGTGTTTTGGCTCTCCTTGGAACACTTTACTTCCATGTAATTTTTAGAGTTAGGTTATCTAGTTCTGCAAAGCAATTATGTTGGGATTTGGACTGGAATGGGGTTGACTAGATCATTTTAAGGAAAATGTACGTCTTTATAATACTGAGTTCTCTAATCCATGAACATGGTATGTATTTCCTCTGTTTACATTTTATGTATTTTTATAAAGGTTTGTAGTTTTCTGTGTGATAATTTTCTACCTTGTATAAGATTTATTCTTATATATTGTGTGTGTTTTGAAGCTTATGTAAATGGTATCTTTTAAATTTTATATTTTTCTAAGTGCTGTTAGCATGAATATTTTTGTATAAATAGTGAGGCTTAAAGGAAATTTTGCCCTAAGGTATGCCCTATTTACTACCCATGGTTATCAGGGATGCTTTGGCATGAGGATGGTGGCTTGGCAATTTTAGCTGTTCCCTCTCTCCCCATGCCCAACATAAATGACATGCATTTTTAATTTCAGCCAGTGTAGTAACACACTTATTGATAATCTAGAAATTGCTAGCATTGCACAGAACATCCTGGAGCAGGGACAATGTTTTCTCTCTTCTTCTTTGTCATTTGTCATATCATTTTCTCTTTTCTTCCTTTTTTTTCCCTTTTCTTGGCTTCATCTTCTGTATCACTTTTTTTGTTCTCCTGTTAGTTGCTATTTATGGCATATATTATATTTGTAGACGATTATTATTAATTCTTTTAAAGCATCCTTGATTTGATGAATTATAGATATGATCTGATCCATCATATCCTACTCTTATAATACCTGCTTCTTCTGGAAACTCTACAGCGGGGGTTAGTGAACTTTTTCTGTAAAAGGCCAGAGAGTAAATATTTTGGGCTTTGTGGGCCATCTGGTTCCTGTTGCTGCTACTCAGTTCACTGTTGTGGCACGAGAGCAGCCGTGAGCAATACATAAATGAATGACGTGGCTGTGATCCAATAAACTTTATTTACGGACACAAAAATTTGAATTTCATATATAATTTTCATATGTCATGAAATATTGACTTTTCCAACCATTTAAAAATGTGAAAAACACTCTTGGCTTCTGAGCCTTGCAAACACAGGCAAGTGGGAGGTGGGATTTGGCCCGAAAGCCACGCGCAGTTCACTGAAGCCTGCCGGAGAGCACCCTGTGTGTGCCTCTAACTGAAGACTGACTCCACGCACTTGTCATTGACTGGGGCATGGTTAATGGCTTCCTTTTTGACCCCTATGAACATAAATTGAATCTTTGCAACATTAAGGTACAGGTATGGCTTAATGATAGACTGCCTTTCTAAATCAGTTGGAAAATGAGTCCATTTTAAGTCGATCCGAAATACTTAGAGTTTAGTAAATAAATGAGCTATATCAAATATGTGTAACACTGAAGGCTAATTTCTTTCAAACTCTGCTTTGAATCATGTTCCAGTAATTGGGGCAACCCGTAGAGATGGTTTTGTTTCACTTCCCCACACTGTTCCTGCTGCGTTCTGAATAAGGAAGGAGGGATTTGGAAAGGTTGAGTGATTTCAGTGGAGTCACAAAACGTGCAGAAATTGGAACATAACCCGTTCAATCCAGTGCCATGTCTACTTTTATCGCATTGCCTCTCCTGCATTCTTATAGAAAATTGGGGTCTTCTGAAAGGGTGGACCTTTGCTCAGTGAATGGTGCAGTATTGATAAGGCTGCCCCAGACTGCCAGTTAGGTATCTGGTTTTCCCGTTGATTTCATTCTGTCTGCATGATCTTCCTTCCTGACTAGATAGGAATCAATTTTCCTGTTTCCTTGCATCATGCCTACCATAATGGTGCACCTTGGGAATATTTATTTCCTTGTTCAATGCTTATTGAATACTATGTAAGTCAGAGACACCTTGCTAGGGGGCTGGAGGTGGGCCCAATAAAATATCCCTGTTTCTCACAGGAGTTTATAATATAATAGAGGACCCACAGGTACTTAATTAATAACAGGATGCAGGAACTTGGGGAGACACTGCTGAGTTACTGTTCATGTATGGAAATAGCTGCCATAAAAGAACCTAAATACCATTTGTAGAATATAGCACACTGGCTTCAGTGCTGATAGCCTGTCATTTAATCATCATGCCAAGTACTTTGCACGTGGAGAGAAGACGATTGCAGGTGACGTTGCCTCTCTCATTGTAGGTTGATTCTTGAAGGTGTATTTTCGAGATTCAGTAATTACCTGAGTAAGTAGCATGGGTAGAAATTTTTGCAATGCAGTTTTTTTTCACAGTTTTGCTAAATGAACTTCCAGTTTAATACTTTACTAATGAACACAGGCACTCTTTCTGTGGAAGGAGAGGAACTCTGAGCTAGGAGCTGATGCTCCTGTTGTCACTCCTGAAAAGAAAAGGGAGGAAGATAACTCTGTTGGTCTCCTGCCATGCTTTTTCTGGAGCCTCTCCTCCTGGGGGTGAAACTGACCTATTTCTTCTCACATAATTAGGAGGTGACTGACATGGAGAGCTGCCTCCTTTAGGCACAGGGTGGGACCTGTCTTATTCCCAAATGTAGATTTAGTAGTACTTTGGTACCCGGTGGTGTTTGTCCCTCTTCTCTGTGCAGACAAGAGATTTCCTTTTCCTTTCCTGAATTTGTTTTTTTTTTTTTTCTTTCTTTCTTTTTTTTTATTATTATACTTTAAGTTCTAGGGTACATGTGCATAACATGCAGGTTTGTTACATATGTATATTTGTGCCATGTTGGTGTGCTGCACCCATCAACTCGTCAGCACCCATCAACTCATCATTTACATCAGGTATAACTCCCAATGCAATCCCTTCCCCCTCCCCCCTCCCCATGATAGGCCCCGGTGTGTGATGTTCCCCTTCCCGAGTCCAAGTGATCTCATTGTTCAGTTCCCACCTATGAGTGAGAACATGCAGTGTTTGATTTTCTGTTCTTGTGATAGTTTGCTAAGAATGATGGTTTCCAGCTGCATCTATGTCCCTACAAAGGACACAAACTCATCCTTTTTTATGGCTGCATAGTATTCCATGGTGTATATGTGCCACATGAAAAAATGCTCATCATCACTGGCCATCAGAGAAATGCAAATCAAAACCACAATGAGATACCATCTCACACCAGTTAGAATGGCGATCTTTAAAAAGTCAGGAAACAACAGGTGCTGGAGAGGATGTGGAGAAATAGGAACACTTTTACACTGTTGGTGGGATTGTAAACTAGTTCAACCATTATGGAAAACAGTATGGCAATTCCTCAAGGATCTAGAACTAGATGTACCATATGACCCAGCCATCCCATTACTGGGTATATACCCAAAGGATTATAAATCATACTGCTATAAAGACACATACACACGTATGTTTATTGCGGCACTATTCACAATAGCAAAGACTTGGAATCAACCCAAATGTCCATCAGTGATAGACTGGACTGAATTTGTTTTTGACATGAATCTTTGGGGTTAGAATTTCTGTCTCTGATGGACGGCATCGATAGGCTATTTAGGCATAGTTAAATCATATTTAGTATATTTCATATCTGTAAAGTCTAAGGGCCTGGCCAACCATCCCTCACTGAGCTATCGCTGTTACTCGGATGACTTTGGGAGTTCTGACACTGATTTGTTAAAGATCCCTTGGAACATAACCTGTTTGTTAAGTTAGGGACTCCTTGTAACCACAATGAGAAAAGCAAGCCCCTTAGTACGTGTATTAGTCCATTTTCACTCTGCTGTGAAGAAATACCCAAGACTGGCTAAGTTATTTAAAAAAAATAAAGAGGTTTAATGGACTCACAGTTCCACATGGCTGGGGAGGCCTCACAATCATGGCGGAAGACAAAGGGGAACAGAGGTATGTCTTACATGGTGACAGGCAAGAGAGCGTGTGCAGGGGAACTCTCCTTTATGAAACCATCAGATCTGGTGAGACTTAATCCCTATCACAAGAACATCATGGGAAAGACCCACCACCATGATTCAGTTACCTCCCACTGGGCCCCTCCCAAGACACAAGGGAATTGTGGGAGCTGCAGTTCAAGATGAGATTTGGGTGGGGACAACAGCAAACCATGTCAGCGAGTGATTTGCTCGGGTTCATTCTGCTTCGCGGCTCCCTGTGCTGAAGAGCCATCTCCGTGGCCCACCTTGCCCATACAGAGAACAGTTCATTAATCGTGGGCTCCTGCCTTTCGGCCGGCATCTTCTCTCAGGCCTCGCAGGATCCGTAGTGACGTGCAGGAAGAGAAATGAGAGAAAAGAAAAATGAAATAATTTTTGATTTTCTCCACTCCCATGTAACCTAACTTTTTATGTGGTCAAGCAATATAAGTTCCTAACCAGCATAAATATGTGTGACTATGTTTATATCCCTGCTTACAAAATCATTCTAAAATGGCAATGAAATATTGCTTCTCCCTTTTTCTTCCTGCAGAAAATATTCTAAAGAAATAAGAATTTTGATGAGGAGTGGTTATTGAGAGGGGCATTTCGGACTGGTTTTAAATCTCAGTAGTTTATTGTGTTGGGGTTATTGAAATACTGGATATACTGACAAAAATCACCAAGCGCTTATGATTATTGGGTAAGTGAATTCTAGGTTGTGGTTAGATTAAGTGTCTAAATAAGGCCCTATTTTATTACACCACCCTTTCTCTTTCTCTTTTTCTCTGTCTCTCTCTCTCTCTCTTTTAAATCTCAGATTACCCCATCTTTCCGTGGTGGAAAGAATAATGGTTGCAAAGTAAGTAGGAAATTTACTTCTCTGTACTCATCTGGCATGAATTGTTTGCTCTACATAAACTGATGAATTACTGCTTCTAAGGCTGACATAATAGTTTTTGTTTTGTTAAACAACTATAAATTTCATCTAATACAGGCTTAGTGTTCACAGGAAGAAAACCATACGTTAATATCTGCTACATTTCATTGCTTAAAAATAATCGTTAGTAGTAAAGCTTCATTTTCACAAACATAATTTGATCTCATGTAATTGATAGAAGAAAAATTCAGGGAATTTGTTCAGGGTCTGTTTACAACTGACTTTTTCAAGAACTGCCACATGCAATAATCCAAATGTATTCTGTTTATGAAATAAAGCAGGCAGACCTTACAGTCAGCACTCAGAATGACTTATTGACAGCTACAGGTGCAACATTTTTTTAAAATACATATTGTAACCCTTTTGCAAAGTTTTAAAATGTTTTATGATATACTATGATAGTGTTTTTGATTTGTTTGAAGAATCATAGAAGACAAAACCTTAGGAACTTTACTTATTCTAATTTTCCTGTTCTGTTATTGATAAGAAAGAAAAAGAGAGAGAGAGTGAGGGAGTCAGATATTTAAGTTGTAACCTCTTTTCATTCCTACTGGTGCTTGTGAACCAAATGCAGCTTGCGTTTTAGGCGCGGGGACTCCTCAGCTCCACCTAAACTGAGGAGGGAAAGGCCTGTCATAAATTTTTGTTCTTCCTCAACGGTTTTCCTTTAATAACAACCTGATTTATGATGTTGAATCATGATTCTCGCATTTTGGAATGCTCCTTGTAATCAATCACTTTTACTAGACCTTCCTTCTCATAAAAACAAGAATCAAGCCAGTTAATTGCCCAGACATGCATCTCTACTTACAGAATAGTCATGGAAACCCTGGCTTGTTGTGTTTAGGAGCTTCCCCTGGGTTATGCCAAGGGTCAGGGGTCGATGTCACAGCCCCGTTTGGAGCTGTGAGCTCCCACTCTGCTCCTCAGCATGTGGGATGACATTTATTCTCTTTGTGACTAACTAGTTAATGTTAATCCCCACAGCATTGCTGTTGAAGCAAATACTATGACTGGGGTAATAGTAACATTGTGAAAATGAATTCAGACTATCAGAACTGAGTTTGTTGCTGAAATATTTCAACTTCATGAGAGAAGAGGGAGGGTGCCTTGTCTTCTTAGCAAATGAGTAACTATCTGGTTGTAGGTTGTACAGGTACTTTGGGAAAAAGGGAGGGAAACTGAGGACACAGGCACGAAGATTTAGGTTGGAATTAAGACAGCATTTACCGCAAGTGGAGAAATGAAAGCAAGTTATCAAGGTAGGGGTCATGTTATTACCTGACCAGAGGATTTGTGTTGTTTTCTGGTAGTTTTCTGTTGTTATCTGGTTGGAATTGTGGACCTATGACTGGGACCGTATTGAGGCTTATGACAGTCTCTGTGCTTCCCCCAGTCTGCACCTCACCTGTCCTTTGGGGTCAGTGCAGGTTCTAGTCTGCATAGCTATGCTAGGTTAACTCCTGAGGTCTCCTAGCCCAGAACGATTTTTTAAAAAATTCTAAACCAGTGGTTTTGTCCCCTTTGATAGTCTAGAACCACGCAGTTCTCCCTTCTCTTTCAGCAGCCCCGGGAAAGGCCAGGATGGGGACTCCTAGCGTCTGTAGAGAGGCATGGCTCTCATACTAGGTGACTTCTGGGGAGCACATGTCAAGAAATACCAGTTTCTGCATCTCAGAACAGTAAATGGCTCAACTTGGAAGCGACAGCTCCTCCCCTCTCTTTGCAATCTCTGGTTTGTCCTGTGGAGGCAGTGGAGATTCCCCTGGCTGGTGTTCCAGGACTTCACCTGTCCCGGGGTCCTGCCCCTGCTGTTTCAGTGGAAAGCGTGCCACTAACTGCTGATGACTGAGTGTATAGGTACAGCCCAGGCTCCTTCAGGCCTGCGGGCCTCTGTGCCTGGACTTTGTTCCAGTCTCTGCTGGGTTTCCTCCACACTCATGAGTTCAGGCTTCCTTCATTCCTCACTTGATGACTGGAAGAGCCGCTTGACCCATCGGCCTTTCTGTGGCATCTCTCCTTTCAGAACGAACCCTGTGGAGGGACTGGTAACTAGTCCATAGTGTCTTGCTAGTTACTAGTGCCTCACGCTGATTTGCACATGACATAAAGACACTAATAACTGTCTCACGCTGATTTGCACATGACATACAGTAATAACTGCCTCACGCTGATTTGCACATGACGTTCTTTATGCTGACTATTCCCTTCCCTGAGACTTTCAGGGAAGGAACTTCTGGTCGTTGAAGGCACAGTTCTCAGCTGCCTCCGTCGGGAAGTGTCCTGGCCCCGGCCCCAGGGCTCCCACAGTATCTGGGGCTGACTCCTTCCCTCTCTGAATTACCCGCTTACATGCCTGTCTTCCTTAGGAAACGTCTTGAACATAAGCACTGTGTCTTAATGATCCTTATTTTCTCTCCAATATCTGGACTTTTGTGCGACGCAAAGGAAAACAGCCTGTGTCTTTTCACTGGAAGCAATTTATCACCTTTCTAACTGTATAATGCTAAATTCCAAAGAGTCTAAGCAGCTCTCTTGGAGTTGGCAGCTAACGACAGAAATAGTCCAGAAAGTCGTTTAACCTTTAATCCAGTGCTCTGTCTCACTAAGTATAAAAGATTCTTAAAAATACATTTGTGCATTTGCCAGTTGTTTATTAGATTTCTGCTCAGTGCCAGAGACGATGCTGGGCCTGGAGGAGAAAGTTTGAACGAGAGTAATGCCTTTCCATTCTCACGGAATGCAGTGGGCTGTCAGAAGCGGTAGGGAACAGCTGGGCAGATACTGTGAAGTGTGACATGCACCACATGCCACATGGGAGGGAATTCCCGGGCTGGGTGGGCAGGGGTTGAGGAGGGTGTTTTAAAAGCTGTGTGAAGGGGGCAGTGTGAAATGCAGGCACGCTGAATGAGAAGCCTCAGGGTTGACCAGGAATGTTGTCAAAAGACTACCTTGAATGTTGGCGTCAACCACTCAACATCATGAAGTGAGAGCGGGAGTCTGTCATCCATCTGTGGCAGGTACTCCCTAGGATATTTGTTACTCAGTGTGAGTGTAGCCTGCTTAGTCTCTAGTCTTTATTTTTTCTTTATTTCTTTAAAACAAAAGCTGGATACATGTGCAGAACGTGCAGGTTTGTTACTTAGGGTACGTGTGCCATGGTGGTTTGCTGCACCTATTGACCTGTCCTCTAAGTTTCTTCCCTTCCCCCCACCACCCCCAAGCCCCCAGCAGGCCCTGGTGTGTGACGTTCCCCTCTCTGTGTCCAAGTGTTATCAATGTTCAACTCCCACTTACGCGTGAGAACACGCGGTGTTTAGTTTTCTGTTTCTGTGTTAGTTTTCTGAGGATCATGACTTCCAGCTTCATCCATGTCCTTGCAAAGGACGTGATCTCATTCCTTTTTATGGCTGCATAGTATTCATTCCTTTTTATGGCTGCATGTTGTATATGTGCCACATTTTCCTTATTCAGTCTACCATTGATGGCTATATGGGTTGGTTCCGTGTCTTTGCTATAGTAAATACTGCTGCAATAAACATTTGTGTGCATTTGCCTTTATAGTAGAATGATTTATATTCGTTTGGGTATATATTTATATATACCCAAAATAAATATACCCAAACTGTGTGTGTGTGTGTATATGTGTGTGTGTGTATATATACATACATATATATACCCAAAGGAATATAACTCATTATCCTATAAAGACACATACAAAGGTATTTCTGGTTCTAGATCTTTGAGGAATAGCCATACTGTATTCCACAGTGGTTGAACTAATTTACACTCCCACCAACAGTGTGAAAGCGTTCCTGCTTCTTCACAGCCTCGCCAGCATCTATTGTTTCCTGACTTTTTAATATTCACCATTCTGACTGGCATGAGATGGTATTTCATTATGGTTTTGATTTGCATTTCTCTGATGATTAGTGATGTCGAGCTTTTTTTCATATGTTTGTTGGTCATGTAAATGTCTTCTTTTGAGAAGTGTCTGTTCATATCCTTTGCCCACTTTTTGATGGGGTTGTTTGTTTTTTTTCTTGTAAATATGTTTAAGTGCCTTTTAAATTCTGGATATAAGCCCTTTGTCAGATGGGTAGATTGCAAAAATTTTCTCCCATTTTGTAGGTTGCCTCTTTACTCTTAATGATAGTTTATTTTGCTGTGCAGAAGCTAGTTAGTTTAATTAGAACCTGTTAATTTCGGCTTTCGTTGCAATTGCTTTTGGCTTCACTTTGTCATGATGTCCTTTCCCATGCCTATGTCTTGAATGGTATTGCCTAGGTTTTCTTCTAGGGTTTTTATGGTTTTAGAATAAGTGCCATGTGGCACTGAGAAGAATGTATATTCTGTTGATTTGGGCTAATTTTTGTATTTTGTAGTAGAGACGGGGTTTCACCATGTTGGCGAGGCTGCTCTCGAATTCCCGACCTCAGGTGATCCACCTGCCTCGGCCTCCCAAAGTGCTGGGATGATAGGCATGAGCCACCACGACCAGCCCAGAGCTACATTTTAATGTAATAATATTTTCTATGCAGTAGTTGTTCGTAATCTTTCCGGGGGTCATGGAGTTCTTTGAGAATCTGATGAATCCAATGAAACTTCTTGGAAGAGGTGTTAGACCCACACACACAGACACACATATACACACATACACAAACACACACACACACGCACACACACAGACATATATATATACATACATAGACACACAGACGTACACATATACATATGAGCATATGCATACACATGCAAATACATGTATACACATGCACATATACACATACATACACACACACATATACATACACATACACACATAGACACACATACGCCATATGTATACACTCACACACACACTTCACAGCCTTGTACTTCATTGTATGGGCTCGTGAACCCTGGGGATCCTATCCCAGACCTGTTGACAAGTTAAGAACCTTTGCTTTAGAGGAGGCCATAACTGGTCAGACTGAGACTTCAGGAACAGGCCTGTCCGGAGCCAGGGAACTGGCCTGGCTGTTGGGCTTTCGGGTAAGTGACATTCCAGCAGTTCACATGTGGTGACCCAGGATGAAGAGTCTGAGCATCAGTTGGACTAGATCACGTGCACAGGGTGGAGGTCTCAGTCTCTCTGGGGAGTGCTCGGGACAGTGAGTGGGGACATCATGGTCAGGGTTTGGGGCGAGACTCTGAGAAGAAGTTGGAAGTGCAGAGTGTGCTGACCGTTTTTCTGCTCCCTGGACATACCCCGCAGAGGATGGCAATTAGGGGAATCCCGAGAGACAGGCTCTCTCCAGTTGCAGGTGGATCACCTGAGGTCGGGAATTCGAGAGCAGCCTCGCCAACATGGTGAAACCCCGTCTCTACTACAAAATACAAAAATTAGCCCAAATCAGCAGAATATACATTCTTCTCAGTGCCACATGGCACTTATTCTAATTATTTTCTGATGCAAAAATCTGGCACTCAATGGCGAAGGGCAAGCTGCAGTTGATTGTGAGTGAAGGCCTCTGGGTGCTGGGAGAGCAGCCAGCAGCAGTGTGGTCACCTCCAGGCCTCACCTGCAAACCCCACTGAGGGTGGATTCCATCTTTGGGCAAAAGCGAGAGTCCCCTGGGTTGAGAATATGAATCAGCCCGTGGTGCTCCCATTGTGGAGGTGGTGGGGGTGCTGATAACAGGGAGGGCATGGGAGGCAGACACAGATTGCAGATACCATCCTCAGATGTACAGGTGTTGAGGTCACATTTTCACTCAGGTCACGTGTGTGTGCTGAGGTGTGTGTGTCGTCGTGAAGCAAAAAATTATAACAAATTTATAATTTAACACTGAATTCAGTTTTCTCTTCCTATTTGAAACAATTATATGACTTTGATCATTGTTTGGCTTTTGTTTCAAAATTTTAAAATGTAACATTAATGAAAATCTCTCCAAGTAGTTTTTAAAATCGCCTTGTTTCTTTGCAGTAGCTCATCAGAGTGGTTGGGGTCGTTTAACCACCACCCCGATGGCCTCCTCATCCTCCTCCGGCTTCTCCTCCCGCTCCCACTCCTCCTCCCCCTCCTTTTCGCTCTCCTCCTCTTCCTTTATTTAGCTCTGAGCCCCTGCCCAGCCCTGTGCTGAGAACCTTCTTGTGCATGGTTATTTTACTTAGTGTTCAGGAGGACCTACCAGGTGGTCCAGCTAGTAGGCTTGTTTTACAAGTGAGGAAACGCACCTGGAGAGGTTAGGCGGCTTTTCTAATGTCACACAGCCAATGTGGATGTAGCTGGGACTCCAACCCAGGTAGCGCCATCTGGATCCTGCCATTTCCTGTGTTTTGCAGCTTTCTCAGTGAGTGCAAGGCTATCTCAGTATTCCTTCTGTGCACCCTCCAAGGCACAGCCTACAAGAGCTGTCTGATGACTGATTCATTGCTGTTTTCCCTTTTCTAGGAGTGTTTTTGTTCTTTTTGCCTGCCGAACCTTTAGAATAGTAACGGTAAGGCAGTGTGTTAGGAGTCTCCAAAGAAATGGAACCAATATAATGTGTGTATATATAGATACTGTCATGACTGTGGAGGTGTGGTGAGTCTGAGCTTTGACTGGGCAGGGCGGCAGGCGGGGCACTCAGGGAAGAGTTGCAGTTCCAGTCCAAGGCCGTCTGCTTTAGACCCAGGAAGAGCCACTGCTGGGATGGAATCTGGTTGCCTGCTGGAGGATTCCCTGTTGCTCAGGGGAGGTCAGTCTTTTGTTCTAGCCAGGCCTTCAACAGAACAAGGCCCACCCACACCAGGGAGGGCGGCCTGCTTTACTCAAAGCCCAGCAATTAAGATGTTAATCTCACCCAAAATCACCCTCCCAGAAAAATCCAGAGTAGGGTTCAACCACGTATCTGGGCACTGTGGCCCAGGCAAGTTGACATAAAAGTAACCATCACAGATAGCAACCTAAATCCTGTTGAACGAGAGGCCGACTCATTTTGTCAGATACCTAAGGGCTTGTTAATGTCAGATACCTAAGGGCATGTTAATGATGTAAACTTGCTGCAAGTTTGTCTCTTTCTCGTAGACCTGACGGGAATATTGGGAAAAATGTGAATGGAAGTTCTTTTGCTTCAGGAAAGAAAGTAACTTTACAGGAAGAAGTAAGTCAAGTATGAAAAATAGAGTGAGACCTAGGAGAAGAAAATCTTTAACAAGCGACTGTCTTATTCCATTGAACTTAGAGCCCTGGACCTGTGTGATATGTCAATTCAGTCTTGACAGTTTCTCTGCAGAGTGAACTAATAAAAAGAACTGTAAGAATTTTTTTTTCTTCTTTTTAGTGGAGAATGGAAGAAAAGTGGCTGACTCTTTGGAAGGGGATTCTTTAAAAGCAGGAAAATGTTTAAAAGCAAGAGCAGTAACATCTATGAAAGTGAGCTATTGGCAGCTAGAGAAGGATTGCAGAAAATGTGCAAGAATGAGAGATTCCATACTTTATTGGATAAAAATCTTTAGCCAGTGAACAGTGATAAGGTGTTAAATTTCATCTGATAGTTTTAGAGGTTATTTATCTCGTAGACTCTTAAAGATTCCTTGCAGACTAGTGTGGGTTGTGCGTTTCAAGAAAGTCGTAAATGGTTTCCATCTCTGTGGTGTTTATTTAGCAAATTCTGGTTGTTTCTAGTGCTAAGATCTTCTTGGGAACTTCAGAGAAAGCGTTAGGTCCTTTGGGATTAAAGTCCTGTTGTGTAGTACCTGGATTTTCTTTCATCTCTGGGTGTTCCCTTGTCTGACATGAACAGTATTGGTGTTACCTAATGGGCTAATCATACAGCAGAGAACTCCAGAAAAATATTAAATGTGTGTCTTTATCACACAAGATACTAAGTGACAAAACACTTAAACGGACTGATACCTGGCTTTCTAGGTTACACATGCTGAAACGAACATTGCAAGTGATAATTCACTTATGTAAGCAGTTACACACTATGCAAATACAAAAAAAAAAAAAAAGAAAGAAAAAGAAATGGCAGTACGTTTGTGAATGCCGTGGCATGCTACTGAGTTAAATCGTATTTCAATGAAAGGTCTGTGCAGTGAATATTTATGGTCACGGTGGCTCTTAGTCTGAATTCAGCAAGTTGTATGTCATCAAAAGATTAGTGAAACAGATACAATTTCTAAAGCTGTCTAAATCTGCGAGTCTTTCCTTCTTGTGACTCAGGTTCATCTGTGGCCTATTAGTTGTTGGAGGTGTAACCTACTCTTTGTTGGCCAGTTGTTGGAGGTGTTGGGTGTGTGGTTTTGGACACAGTGGGCATGGGTGGTCCCAGTCTCCTGGAGTGGGCAGCCAGACGAATATTGTAGACACAGGAACACAAACATGTTGTTGGAGCATTCGTCGTATCTCTGGGAGTTGCAGCTCTGTCTCAGTTTGCTGTGGCTGAACCAAGGAAAAAGGCAGATACAGACTTTTACAAGAATTATAATTCTATGAAAGATTTTGAAGAGATGAGAAAGGCTGGCATCTTTCAGGATGCAATGTGATTTTGGAATATAAGGAATTTATTTGGGTTGAATTACCTAGAAGTTTGTCACTGACCTGTGTTTCTGAACCATGAAGCACAGATACGTGGGCTAACAAACAGTTTCTCTTGATACATAAACCATTAACAAGTATATTTTAAAAGAGTCTATAGTGAAATATATACAGGGGATGTGAATAGGCAGTTCCCAGAGGGGAAGCCTGAGTTGCCATAGTGTAATGACACTAAACAGCACGACGATCTGTAAAACAAAAAAGCAAAGGAAAAAGGCAGTTTCATATGCTTCAGATTAGTGAAAATTTAAGAAGTCTGATTATATAAAATACTCCCAAGGATGGAGAACACTGGGGATGATGAGGTTGTAAGAATGACTTTGGAGAGCAGTTTGCTGATAACTAGGAAGTCCTTTGCTGTTCTGCACCTAGGAATTAATTTTAGAGTAACAGTGTTACAAAAATTAACCATCGGAATTAATTTTAGAGTAACAGTGTTACAAAAATTAAGCATCTAACGTCAGATTTCACCTCACTTGTCCTATCAGCAGCCTTTGACAAGATTGATTATTCCTTCCTTCTTGAAATATTTTTGTTACTTGGAAAGAGAATTGGCTGGGCACATGGCTGTCCAGATAGAGTCTAGATACTTGGACAATGCAAAGTGGGTTCTGTCCAGTCTTACTGTTACATGCTAGGGTCAGAGACAAATTCTACATCGTATGTTACAGGTTTAGGATGAGGTTTCACTGGAGGAAAGCAAGATGTACATGGACCAACGGTTTACATCCCATCCTCTTATCCCATAGAGATGCCTCTGGGTGAGTCGGCGTGCTTTTTATTGGAAGCATCTTTCCATTTTGTGGGTTTCCTTTCTTGTAAGCATAGAAAACAGCCATGATATTAGGGGATAAACAGTAATTACAGTACCTTCCCCCACCCTAGCAGTGGGGCAGTACGCATTTCATGGGGAACCTGAATGAATGTGGGTTCAGTACCTCCAGCTGGGCTCTGTCCTAGCTCACTGCTCCAGAGAACTCCCTTTGGGACATACCTCCTATTGTACTATGAAGATGTACATAGGGCCATGCCCGGCGAGGAAGTGATCTCTGTGATATACATGTAACTGATGAGATGGAAATTGTTCATCTTTACTTAAGTTCTTTCCTTCTTTCCATGGGCTGGGATGTGCTGAACCATCTGTTTCCTTGCCCTCACTTAGAACAGAGTGACAGGATTGAAGGACCCAGGACTCCTAACACATCTTGGGAAGCAGAGCTCTGTATCACCCTGTATCACCTGCCCTGGATGAGAGAGAGAGAGAGAGAGAGAGAGAGACAGAGATAGAGAGACAGAGAGAGAGAGAGAAAAAAACTTTGTGTTTGCACCACTATGTTTTTGGGTCTCTTTATTATGCAGTCTAGCTGTGATGCAGTATCTCATAGTCATCTTCATGATCTTAACGACTATGAGGGCGCGTGGAGCTTTCCCTTGGTATTTGCGTCCCTTGAATCTGCCCCATCTCAGTAAAGGCCTGCTCCATTCCTCAAGTGCTTGGACCAGAAAGCCTCAGGGACATTTCTGTGTGCTACTTCTCTTGCAGCCCATCAGCAAATCCCATTAGCTTTACCTTCATATTTTAAAAAAACAAATACTTTGACCAGGTGCGGTGGCTCACACTTGTAATCCCAGCACTTTGGGAGGCCGAGGCGGGCAGCTCACCTGAGGTCAGGAGTTCGAGACGGCCTGGCCAACATGGTGAAACCCAGTCTCTACTAAAAATACAAAAATTAGCTGGATGTGGTGGGGCGCGTCTGTGGTCCCAGCTACTTGGGAAGCTGAGGCTGGAGATGGTGGTGGGCACCTGTAATCCCAGTTGCTCGGGAGGCTGAGGCAAGAGAATCACTTGAACCCGGGAGGCAGAGGTTGCAGTGAGCCGAGATTGCGCCAGTGCCTTCCAGACAGAGTGAGACTCCATCTCAAAATAAATACATAAATAAATATTTTCAAAATTGACAGATAATAATTGTATCTATTTATGGGGTACAATGCAATGTTTTGACCCATGCATACCTTGCAAAAAAATTAAATCATGCTTATTGACATATCCATCACCTTAGCAACTTAGCATCTTTTTTTTTTTTGTGCTGAGAATGTTAAAAATCGACTCTTAGCAACTTTGAAATACACAATGCGTTATTACGAATTGTGGTCCCCGTGTGGTGCCGTGGGTCTCTAAAGTCTACTCCTTTCAAGCTGAAACTTTCTACCCCTGCTGCCAGCCTCAGGTACCCATCCCCTGACTCTGTTTCCATGAGATGATTGAAGTGGCGAATCTGACCCTGTCTCGTCGCCTCTGCTATTGAACAGCATGCTTGCCAAGCTCTTGGCTGAGGAACCGCAGTGGCCCCCTTGCAGGGCTTCCTGCTTCTGCTCTTGCCTGGGTGCAGATAATAATGTGACCAGAACCATCTTTTCAAAATATGCCACTTCTTCACTTCATTCTGCTCCAGACCTACCGTGGCTATCCCTCTCAGGGTGGCAGTGGAAGTCCTTGCTGTGTGCTAAAGCCAGCAGGAAGCTACTGCAATTTCCAAGACGAAAATACCAAGCATATGAAATGCTGGTGAGGAAGCACAGCTCTCCTCTGTGTGTCCCCGCTGGGGGCAGCCCTACCGCTGCTCCGGTGGTCAGCGCTACAGATTCTTCCCAGGGGCTGGTAAAAGGTGTCACACAATTCCCCCAAATTCCCTCAATAAAACATTGCTAGCTGGGAGTGGTGGCTCACACCTATAATCCCAGCCCTTTGGGAGGCCGAGATGGTCGGATCACCTGATGTCAGGAGTTCGAGACAAACCTGGCAAACATGGTGAAACTCCATCTCTATTAGAGATGCGAAAATTAGCCGGGCGCGGTAGTACACGCCTGTAATCCAACTACTCCAGAGGCTGAGGCAGGAGAATCGCTTGAACCTGGGAGGCAGAACCTGGCAGGCAGTGAGCCGAGATTGTGCCACTGCACTCCAGCCTGGGCGACAGAGCGAGACTCCGTCTCAAAAAAGAAAACAAACGAACAAACAAAAAAAATTGCTGCAAATAGATACATACTCAGGCAGGTGCCTTATTTAAACAGGGAGAATAATGAGAGTGAATTCCTCTTCTATGCAGTGTGACTTGCGCGCGTTGCTGGAGTCACTGCACTGATGAAACGGAAAGTTGCAGGGCAGCCAGACTGAAGCATAGCTGTGGAGAAGTCTGGTTTGCATTCTAAGTTTTACAATGATCTCGAGGATACTGTTTTTCTTTCTCTGTGCTCTTGTGCATAAAACGAAGAAGAAAAGTTTGGTTTGGATGTGGAAGGAATCTAGACTACAGGAACTGCTGAACGATGTGTCATGCAAATTAAAAACTAAGCAGGTAAATAACTACATGTAAACATTCATATTGCACGCCATCTCTTCACTACCGATCCTGCCCTCATCAAAAACACCCGCCAGCAACGGCCGTGATGCTCTGTACGCACAGCGTACCCTGCTGTGTTACGAGTGTTTTTTGCTAAGTTGAACCAGAGAGGTTGCATTTTACTGCCATATAACAAGTGATTGATTTTATAAGAATGCGAGGAAAGGGAATTGAAGCTAAAAATGGATTGGATTCCTGTGACAGTTTTCCCTGGACATTATTTTCTGTGAGAGATACTTCATTTTGGTACCAGTTTGCAGATGTTTAAGATGTGATCGTGGTGACAAAACTAGCATTAGTATCCAAGTTAGGGAGGGCAAATAAGAGACTAGAAGGCTATTAAGGATCATCATACTCTGGAAGGAATTTTTACTCTAACCATAATTTTTCAAATTAATATTGCTCTCTGATTTTATGCTGGTGACCATAACTTTATATCCATGACCTGATGTACAAGTTTACTAAAAGTTAATTTTGCTTTTCTTTAATTTAATTAATTTATTTTTTTAAAATAAGAGACAGAGCGTCACTATGTTGCCCAGACTGGTCTCCAACTCCTGTGTTCAAGCAGTCCTCCCACCTTGACCTCCTAGTACTGGGATTATAGGCATAAGCCACTGTGCGTGGCCTTTAGAAGTTAATTTTGGATTGTAGGAAATCGTTAGGTTATAATGAAAACACCAGTTTAAAATATTTTATATATGTTCTTCTCAAAACAAACAGTATTAAATAAACATTTGAATGAATCGTAAGTATTCTTCGGTAATATTGCATCGTCAAAGAATATTTACTTTTTACAAGGACTGATACTGCACTTGAGTAAAAAGTGTTAGGAAGTTTATGTTTA
This sequence comes from Papio anubis, assembly GCF_008728515.1. Classification (NCBI taxonomy): domain Eukaryota; kingdom Metazoa; phylum Chordata; class Mammalia; order Primates; family Cercopithecidae; genus Papio; species Papio anubis. The sequence goes on from NC_044986.1 coordinate 118,917,304, forward strand.
ATTTCTCATTTCATTCTCACAGTTGCCTAATGAAGTAGTTGCCGTTAAAAATCACGTATGACTCTGAAGTGAGCTAATGTCAGCCAACGGCAACTCTCCTGTGTTCATTTCCAACCCTGTAGAAAACCCTAAGCAATGAATAGAAAGAACGTTAGGTAACAGAGGCCTTTTTAAGGGTGTGCATAAATCCTGTCTACAGTTTTAATGATTGTGGCATAAATATTAAATATTCATATGATGTGGATTATTCCGAGTTTCATACCACTTGTTTTTCTCCTTTCACCCTAATGTCATCACTGTGATAGGGCTGTGTCGTTTGCTTCCAGCAAGTCTTAGATAATGTCTTTGTTAAATCCTATTCTTTTTTTGTTTTTTTTCTTGAGATGGAGTCTTGCTCTGCCACCCAGCCTGGAGTACAGTGGCACGATCTTGGCTCACTGCAACCTCCCAGGTTCAAGCAATTCTGCCTCAGCCTTCCTAGTAGCTGGGACTACAGGTGCCTGCCACCGTGCCCAGATAATTTTTGTATTTTTAGTAGAGACCGGGTTTCACCATGTTGGCCAGGATGATCTTGAACTCCTGGCCTCAGGTAATCCGCCCCCCTCAGCCTCCCAAAGTGCTGGGATTACAGACATGAGCCACTGCGCCCCGCCTAATTCCTATTCTTTACAACAAAATGATACTATTTCTTTTCTTAATCATACAAGTGTATTTTTACAACTGAAAGAGTCTTGAAAGGTTGAAATGAAACTTGTCCTCCCAAAATCTTTATATGACAGGTACTAAGGGGTGTGTGTGTGTGTAAGTGTAATTTTTCTGACATTCTTCACAAGTTATATCTTCATCTGGGTTACATTCATTATTAAAGACAGCAACACTTTTATCTATGTGTTTGAACCCCAGTAGTAGGTAGCACTAGAAGCTTGTCAATCCTGTTGAATCATTTTGTGATCTATCCTTTTGTTTGTAGGAACAATCTAATTTGAACCTTATATGAAAAATTAATGTAGGTTCTTCTTTACAAATCTCCAAGGGAAAGAACTCTGTCATGCTTTTTTCTTAATAGTAAGAGCAAGTGTTTCCTTTTATCATTTGAAGTCTACTGTTGCCTCCTTTTTTCTTTAGCAAAGTCAATGTTAAAAAAAGTCTTCCCCTGAGAAGTCAAAGGCTGCTACCTGACATCTCGTGGAGAGAAGGCTCGGTTCTCTTGTGAGCTGGGAGGAGTTTCGGTGGATTAAGCACTCTTATTTATCTCTTTTTCCTCCAGAGACCCCATTAAAATGGTAGTGAGAAAATAAAAAGTACATATACCAACAACACAAAGAACTTAAAGGCCACCAGCATGGAGAAGGGATTTCACAATGTTTCTGGCAGCCTGGAAGCTGATAAGGCTCCATGACTACCAAATTAGTGTGGGGGCTGCAGCTGGGGAAGCTCACCTTGGAGACTTTGAATGCCGGGTGGGCGGGAGTCCCATGTGAGGCTGAAAATCACAGGGTTCCGTGGGATACCTATAGTCAGATCACTTCATGGATTCTGTCCTTCTTCCACCCCTGCCGTGGCTACAACCAAGGACTAGAAGCCAGATATTTATCCCTCTGCCTCATCTCTGAAAAAGTGGACTGAATTGTCTGGGGAGAACCCCTGTTGCTAGTTTGGAAGGCAGCTTCTTAGAAGGGGAATTACTCCAGTGCCTACGCTCTGAGTCAGACCCCTCTGCCCAGGACACCAGCCTCTCCAGGGTTTCTGTTGTCTTATTTAAGTGTGATGCGTGACCACTGTTGGCTAGACACCCCAGGAAAGCTTCTGATCAAAGAGGGCAGGATGAGATGAAGAAACAGCAAAACAGCCCCCAGGAATCAGAGAGGACCCGGGGAATAGGGGAAGAGAAACACCTCTCATTACCGTAATGAGAGGTTTTGAAAAGGGCACCTTGTTAAAGAAAAGGTTTTAGAAGGAAGGAACTACCAGAAGCAAGAAAGAAACATTGCAGACTAAAACTGTGACCCACGGAATGAATTCAAAGAAGGATTGATTGGAAGTAAGTTCAGAAAATTGCCCGGAAAGACAACAAAAAATGAAATACCCTTGTGTTTAAATGCTAGCCCATAGAGATGGGACTCGAACTCCCTTCCTGTGGGCTAGCGTGGGTTTGAGTGAAAATGGCCTTTCTCTTCATTCTAATTACTCTCCCCATCTCTCAGAGAAAGGGTAGGCATGGGGTGGCTGGTCTCAGCAGACCTGTCTGTTCTACTGTGACATGGGAAGGCATTGAGGAGCCTGGGCCATCAGTGTTTGTCCTCCTGACCCCAGCATGGGTCTCCTTGTTCATCATCTGCCTGCATGGGCAGCCCTGACCACAGGCTTTGTACCCACAGCCCGGTCTATACAGGTCGCGTCCCTGAGAGGTGACTCAGCTTCGGACTCTACGTTATGTGCACTCGATAGGGCTCGAAATCCAACATTAGTGGTGTTTCCCCAGTTTCTGAAAAAGTGATGCTAATCTTCTGCCTTTATCTGGAACTCGATTTGTAGATAGCTTTCTTTCTTTTTCTTTTATTAGAGACATGTTCTTAGTCTGTTACCCGTGCTGGAGTGCAGTGGTTGTGATCATATAGCCCACTGCAGCCTCAAACTCCTGGGCTCACACCATTCTCCTGCCTTAGCCTCCCAAGCAGCTGGGACTACAGCCACCCACTACCATGCTCAGCTAAGTTAAAAAAAAAAAAAAAAAAAATTGTAGAGATGGGGTCTTGCTGTGTTACCCAGGATGGTCTTGAACTCCTGGTTTCAAGAGATCCTCCTGCCTCAGCCTCCCAGAGTGTTGGGATTACAGGTGTGAGCTACCATGTCCAGCTCGGCAGCTTTATAATCCTAATAAAGCATTTGTGGGATTTGGGTCCATCTTTACATGTCCTCAAGAAGCATATGTGTGTGTAACTCAAGCTCAGAACTTGAATTCTGAAACCTAACTTCATGATTCCTTCCTTCACTGTGATGTGGGCACCTCTCCAAGTGGGGCATTAGTGGAATGGAACTTGGATTTTTAAAAGGTATAGTGGAATGCTTGTATAATATTATAACTAAGTAAAACCTTGAAAAAATGTTCATGAGAATGTGGTAAAAAGTTTCTGATTTTTTTGTTTGTTTGTTTCTTATGACTTTCTAGGAGTTTGCCTTTATCAGTTGAAAGCATGGAGCGATGATTACCAAGTTATGGGTAAACCTTCCTCCACCTGAAATTGCAGACTATTTTTCTCCCTGATTATTTCTTTCCTGCTGTAGAGTTCTCCTTTGATGCCGTTGTTGGGCGCAGGGCAGGTTTTGAGTTTCGTGATGTTTCATGTGTGGATTGGTCCTTCAATTTGAAGAATAAGATCCTGATCATAGACAAGGATTTGGCTTACAGCTGAGAGCGCTGAGTTGGAGTCTTGGAAGAGAGACGTGCTGCGGAATAAAGTTTATAGTTTTAAAATTTCGAGTTAGAAGTTTAATGGTCACACTAAGCAATGCCAATTAGCTTCTATTGCAGTGAATTCTAAGGAATTGCGAGGCAAATTTTATTTACCAGGATTTAACTGAATTAATCAGTGGTTAAGGTAACTCCATGGACTCGGAATTGTAAATTGATTATACTTAGTTTTTATTTTATGGCAATATTTATTGTAATAGGTTTATGGTACATTTGAACATTTAGAGCTTTGAGAGTTAAATGTTGACTGATGATACAGTTTTTCTTATAAAATTAGCCAGATTCTTGAGAAGGTTTTTTTCTACTTTTTAACCTAAAGTGGTCTGTGTATGTTTATGGCTGTATAGATACATCTTTCATGGAGAGCAATTCATTTAGATAGTCTGACTCATAAAAGATTGCTTGAGTCTTGTGCAGACGCATATAAAGGAAAGCTATAGGACTTCTGGGAACTCGAGGCTCGTAAGATGTAAATGTCAGAGCTCTCCCTGGAGCTCCCTTGCTGTGACTTGGACAATTTAAATTTCAGCATTGTGCAGTGACTTCATAGGGTGCTTGCATATTTTAAACATTTTCACTTAAACAGGAACTTGGATCATACGCATGTTAGAACAATCCTGTGGAAACAGAGCTTTCTTCCCGTAGTTGGATATAGACGACCTGTGCTAGGCACAGGACCATTTATCACTGGATTATAATCATTGTTCTTCTTTTGTAATGAGATATGAAATGCATATTTTTGGGGTGCAGTTGTAGATTTTGTCCCAATCTTGAAACTTATGTGAGTCATTTTCATATGATCTCCATCATGCCTGCAATGTAAATTACTGGTTTATCTGTTTGCAAAAGCTTTGGAGAATCAGAGAATCTAGTGGAAAGACTCCATGTGAGATCGGGCTCTGAACACTTGGGGGCTTGAGGCTGTTTCTAGGTTTTTGTTTTTTTTTTCTCTTCTGAGACGGAGTCTCGCTCTGTCACCCAGGCTGGAGTGCAGTGGCATGATTTCGACTCACTGCAACCTCCATCTCCTGGGTTCAAGCGATTCTGTTGCCTCAGCCTCCCAAGTAGCTGGGACCACAGACACCTGCCACCACACCCGGCTAATTTTTCTATTTTTAGTAGAGATGGGGTTTCACAATATTGACCAGGCTGATCTTGAACTCCTGACCTTGTGATCCACCTGCCTTGGCCTCCCAAAGTGCTGGGATTGCAGGTGTGAGGCACTGCACCTGGCCGCTCTTTCTAATTTTTTTCTGTGAACTTGGGCAAGAGTTAGTGAAGAAGAAGCCCCTGTTAGCATTGTTAGGAGGAACAAAACAGAGGGGGTAAATGAAAGGTCTTTGTAAAGCATAGCGTGAGTCCAGATTTTAGTTCATTTGGCCTGTGTATCTTTGTTTTCATCTCAGTGACCCTAGCCATGCAAGAGGGCCACTTTTGAAAAGGGTGTAGCATTTGAAAAATGATGACTACATTTATAACGAAGCAAGAGAACACAAGAACACAGTTTTATGCTCAGCTTCCCAAAGTGCCGAGCATACAGTATTTTTTGTGTCTGTATTTCCATGTGAGTATGTATGTATAAAATAAGGAAGGTGACATTTTATTTGAGGAAAAAATGTAGTGATAGAAGTGGACAGATGAGTTATTCTTTATTATAAGCGGGGTGAGGCTAGGACGTTGCCATATAAGGTAAAGCTGGACTCAGCCTTGTTTGCCTGAGTTCCGTGCGTGCTGGTTTTGCTCTTGGTCTGATGATCGTCCTTGGGCGTGGGTGGATGTTGACCGAGAGGCACGTTAGTGATGAAGCAGCAGGTCTGGCCACTGCTTGGCTTGTATGTTGGCCTCCATTCTACTGGCAGTTCTGCCAAAGCTCATTGAAAGTTTCAGTCTGGATATCATGAGTATGAATAATCAATAACCAGCAGATTACAAAGATATATGTAATAATTTAGTACATGTTTTTAATAAAACAAGAGCTAATATTTGTTAATTGGTTGGTGTGTGCCTGGGTTGGTTATATTTTATTTGCATATGTCTCTCCTTTAGTCTTTAGAACACCCCTTAGAAGCAAAATATTGTTAGCAACCTGGCACCCTTTGATTGGCTAGAAAAGAGTCTAAGAGAAATTGAGTAAATTATTCAAAGTCATGCATCCAGTGATGGTGGAACCCCCGTTGGGGCCCAGATCTGCCCCACACCCTTATGGCCAACTTCCCTTTTATAGTAATTTCACTGCTTTAGGTTTGAGCCAGAAGGGTTGCATCAAGCATTTGAAGAACCTAAACAATGCACAAACTACTTGGGTCTTGGACCTTTACTGGGGCTGAGTAAAGTCCTGGGTGGATCCTGGGCTGCCCACAGGGAGAGCCAGTTGTGGTGGGTGCTTAATCTGGGGCTAGGGTCTCACTGTCATTTATGCTGACTTTGCACATCCATCTGTTGGTGCCCTTGGAAGGCTCAGGTCCCTCAGGGATGCGGGTGTAGCCCAGTGAGGCCTTTGGAGATCTGTCGCTTGGGAGACATGCCAAGAAGATACGCTTTTCTCAGGTCTTGGGTTCCGAGCACTTGTAGAATGTTGCCCTCCACAGTCTGATATTTCTTTTTCAGAGGAGGCCTCAGATACATTCCTTCCTTATTCACAGGGCTGTCACCCCTATTTTGAGTCCTGTCACTTTTCTACTTAGATAACTGAAGCAGCCTCAGTTTCCCTGCTTTTAGACTCTTTTCTTTCCATTCAAACCCTTATAGTATTTACCGGATTCATTTTATACAGAGATGTCCTGTTTGTTAAGCGTCTGTGTTGACTTCCTGGACTGTCCATAGTTTATTCCTACCACTCAGTATTATTTCCCAGTGCTGTGTGCCTGGAGTGTGCCTTAGCCTGACTGTTTACTGTGCAGTCATCCCTTGAGATCCCGTGGGGGACTGGCTTCGGGACCCCCAAGGATACCAAAATTTGCAGATGCTCAAGTCTTGCACAGAAAGTAGTATAGCTCACACATCACCTATGCACATCTTCCTGCAGACCTTAAACCACCTGTTGACATAGATGCTGTATAAATAGTGTTACATTGGAGATTTTAGTGAATAATAACAAGAAAAAGTGTACATGTTCAGTAAAGATGCATTTTTTCCCATGTGTTTTTGATGTTCGGTTGAATTGAACCCAGGGATGGGGAACCCATGGATATGGAGGGGACTACTTATTTTTCCTGTTTCTCTGTTTCTCCATTTCACCTTCAGTCCACCCGTCTTGTTATTTTGTGCCCATTTCTCTGTCTGCAGATTCCTTCTTCTTCTGCAACTGTATAAACCTTTCATGTTAACTCAGGGCCTGGTTTGATTCTCCCACCTGGAAAGCCTTTCTCTGATTTCCCTAGCCTCACTGCTCTCTCTCTTCTTAGAACCTCCTGAATTGTATACTTTAGCATTTCTTTGTGATCTGTGAAAAGTTTCTAAATAGGTTGTAAGACTTCGGATTCTTTCATCTCCTTGGTGCCCAGGCATGTGGTACGTGTCAAGTCACTACTTAGAGACACATTTTCGGTCTCAATTTTAGTATTTAAGCATGGTGATGAAAGTTTAGTATTGACTGAAGCTTGGTGATGAAGGTTAAGAAAAACATTGAAATCAAACCTACCTAGAGAAAACTGCTGTGATTTTAAGTTGATTGGATACTTAGCTGCTGTGTTGAAGTTTTTTTTTTTTTTTTTTTCCTCCTTTGTCTTGCCAGCAATCAAAGAGAAGTATACAGACTGGACAGAATTTCTCATACGTGACTTGACCGGTTCGAGGACAGCACCCGCCAACCTCCTGGAAGGTGTATGTATTGTTGTTATACATCTAATGTATCTCTGAAGCACCCCAGTTACGTGAGCTCAGACCTGACAGCACCTTTGCATATATCCTTCAGCAGATACGTGCTTTCCGCAGACACTGCCATCCGAATAGCCTCCCTTCCTGTTTTGTCCTGAATAACTTAGGTGACTGATTTGAAAGGCATTGCTGAAACCTCCCCTGTGATGCAATCAGCAAATGGAAAAATTCGCTCTATGCGAATCCAATTTTTAAATCACAGTATGCCAGGACGTCTTCCTACTGTCCTATATCTTTAAGCTTCTTTCCTATATGAGTGAATATAAATCAAATCCTGTAGAATAACTGTTTTGAACAGGTGACAAGATTATGTATGTGCTAATATAGTCTCTTGGAGTACATTGATAAGTGGTTCCGTTAAATGTTCTATTTCGGATGCATAACCCCAAGATTTGAACATACACACGTTAACCAATAATTGAATTAACTTCTCTTGTAAAAACAAGAGGAGGAATGGCAGATCATATTTCAGTGTAGCCAAGGAAATTTTAATGTATTGAAGAAAAGAAATAGTTTAATCTGAAATCTTGATGGTTTATTTGAAAATAATTTTATGATGAAACATTTTAGTATTTATATTTATATAATAGAACAGGAAGAGAAAGGCACTGCGTCATAAGTAATTATTGAATTACCTAGTCTGTTTTTCTTAAGAATGCCCCTAAAAAGGGGAAAACTTAGTGAACAACAAGTAATAAGTAATAAGGTGTGGATTTTGACAGTATCATATTCTCTAATCAGGTGTGGATTTTGACAGTATCATATTCTCTTAACCGTAAACTTTCCCTCTTTTCGTAAATGAGATTGACACTTTAGAACGTCATTGTGTAATATAGTTAACGGGTTTTATTTTGTGAAGATTTTGCTTGATGTATTTGTTATATATCTTTAGAGCTACTGTTTTAATTGTTCATTAACAAATCAAAATGATGATAGTTCATCCTTTCAAAAAGGACAAATTGTCTCACTATGTTAATTTTCTAAAACATATTTGCCTTCAAAGCTGGCTGAACAAACACCCTTTTCATATGCTATCATATGCTAATAAGGTTTCTTACAAGGGGCAGTAATTATAAATTATCTCAACCAATTATCAGGTTAAGTGTAGAAATAATTTTACGTAGTAGTCTAATTTAGCTGATCATTACTGTGTGTTCGACATGTTATCAACACACACTCGTGCCTTCATTACATAATCAAAGTATGAGAGCATCTTGGTCATTAGAGTAGCGGCCAGTAGAGTAAGATGAATGTCTGGGAAAGAGTCATGGTGTAAATTGAATGCTCTGTATTAGAAATATCTGTCTATTGTAAAAGTAGACCGTTTGCTACCACATGTTCTCTAGATCCAGGCAAATTTGGGTAGAACTCTTCTTGAAAGCATACTGATTGTTAACAAAAGCAATTTTATCTGGGAAGGGTGATTTGTTTGGTGAGAACTTAGCATAAACTGTTATTTTCTATTGACTTGTGATTTTTTTGTTGTTGGATATGGAATGGGGTACATGGATGTGTGGGAGGGAGGAAAGGGAAGGGGCGGGGCATGGGCCGGGCAAGGATGGGGTGGAGGGAACGCCAGACTGTTCACCAGTACCTTGGATGATGGTGTGAAAAAATATTATCTTCTGCTGTCATCTGTTTCCATGAGAACCTTAAAATAAAGTTTAAAATAAGGAGTTTTGCTTCTGTTTAAACAGCCTCTGCGAGGGAAAGGCCCTATAGACCTCATTACAGTTGGTTCCTTAATAGAACTTCAGGATTCCCAGAGCCCTTTTCAGTACTGGATAGTTAGTGTGATTGAAAATGTTGGAGGAAGATTACGCCTTCGCTATGTGGGATTGGAGGACACTGAATCCTATGACCAGTGGTTGTTTTACTTGGATTACAGACTTCGACCAGTTGGTTGGTGTCAAGAGAATAAATACAGAATGGACCCACCTTCAGGTAAGGACCAAAGCTTTTGCTGCTGTAAAGTATTTTAGAAAAAGATGTGATGTTTTCTTGGGTGTGTTTCTAGAAAATGTTTGAGCTCTCTGGTATCTTTTATATCTGAGTATGTGAATATTAAGCACTTTAACTTCACAATGCTTTCCGTAGAGACTAAAACCTAAGACCTCAATCAATAGTGTTCTCAAAGGAGAAAGCAATGTTGGGGGCCTTAGGGAAGTTGATCTAGTTCCTTGGGAATCACTGGTTCAGAAAGGAAAGACATAGTAGATTGGGACTTGAGCATATTCTCCATGTTTTTCTTTAGGAATTTTGATAGTCTTGTAAGTAGGTTTGAATATCTCTGTCCATCTGTGTACCCATCTCTCTGTCCATTCACCAGTCCATCCACCTACTCATCCACCCATCTTTCCATTTATCTATTTATCCATTCATCCATCCATTCATCCACCTGTTCATCCAGCATTCATCTATTTTATCCAACCATCTGTTTATCCACCTATTCATCCAGCATTCATCTGTTTATCCACCTATTCATCCAGCATTCATGTATTTTATCCAACCATCCATTTATCCACCTATTCATCCAGCATTCATCTGTTTATCAACCTATTCATCCAGCATTCATCTGTTTATCCGTCCATCCATTCATCCATCCATCCGTCTAAATATCCAAACCACAATCCAGTCTGACCATGAAACAGCACTGAGTAGATAGATCATCATGTTTTCTCCTGGCATGTAAGATTTTAGTTAGCTTCAAATGCACCGTCAAATGGCTTTGCAGAGGCTTAATTGGGAAGAATCGTGCCTTACGGTCTCTGTTATACCTACCTAGTTAAAAATCTCAGTATTTACAAAATAAGCATTCTTGAATGTTTACTATGTGCCTGGCGATTTTACATCTGGTACATTGTTTATTTTGATTCTAAAAAAGTGCTGCATGTTTGTTGTGAATTTTGTTTCACAGCAGAGAAAGTTGAGACTGGAGTTCAGCTAGTTGTCCAAGGTCCCCGTTTTAGGGGACAGGCAGTGAAATTCAGATTCCCAGGTGCTGGCCCGGGCCCCTTCCACCCCACTCCCCCTGCTGCTTCCTCTTGTCAGTCTTTGAATGGGAAACCTCAGAACAGAAATATTGGATTCTTGTAGAATTAGAGATGGCAAGGAAGAAATACATATTTTTTTCAGAAATTGGTAATCTTCATTCCAGTGAGTTTTGTAGGTATATTTGGAGTAAGGACGTGGCTCTTTGCTTTATTAAAATCACCAGAGAATTTCCTCCTGTATTAGTTGCCGATATTAGTCTTGAGTACATGAAGGAGAGGAGTTATATTTGTCTTTTCTGTCACTCGAAGGCTTTCATTGAAAACGCTTCCTGGTCCTGTGTCCCGTGTGTTTGCATTTGCGTTAAGTTTGACAGGCATAGAGACGTGTAATGTGGCATTTTATTAGTATTATTGCCATCAAAATGTTGAGAAGCAGCCAACACCTCCATCTCTATCCTGAGTAATTTTTGACTCTGATGACAGACAAAGAGCCTGTCGTGTTGTGAGGAAGGATGTAAGCCCGGGTTTGCCCTGGGATTCATAACCCAGCAGGAGAAATTTACTTTGTGCGTAAACTTGTGTGTATAAATCTCTGCTTAGTACCTAATTGCTTTATAAATTTTAGGAGCAATATCTACTTGCCAGCGTACAAATTTATAGCAAAGCAAAGGATGGCTAGTGGCTTCTTGTGTTCTCTGTGATGTTTCTTTCCTGGGAAGTTATGGAACTCACGCTCATAAGCGGCAATGGAATGTGCCTCCGTGGAAACTTAGGAAATATTCGCTTATGAGCCGTCTCCCTCTTTAGATAATTTGGGGTCTTTATAATATATGAATAAATTGCGTTTACTTGTCATAGCATTTTCTGGAGATTAGTTGTTCATTTAACTGGAGAGTTTTGGGGGCCCCTGAAGATTCTGGAACAGGCAGGGCACGATGGCTCACGCCTGAGCTCAGGAGTTTGAGACCAGCTGGGGCAACGTGGTGAAACCCCGTCTCTACAAAAAATAGAAAAACCTGGCTGGGCGTGGTGGCGTGCACCTGTAGTCCCAGCTACTTAGGAGGCTGAGGTGGGAGGATCGCTTGATCCCGGGAGTGGAGGCTGCAGTGAGCCAAGATTGCTCCACTGCACTCCAGCCTGGGTGACAGAGTGAGACCCCTTGGAAAAAAAAAAAAAAAAAAAAGAAGATTCTGGAAAAGCCATTCATCCTCAAGAGCTTACTTCCCCAGTATTTAAATCACCAGCAGGAAAGGTTACATACAGGAAGAAGAACTAAAAAGTGACAGGACACTCAAAGTGTGATTTTTGAGTTCCTCAGATCCAGTGGTTTCAAGATGGAAACTGGATTCTGCTGCCTCGTTCAGCAGAACAGCATCCCCGGGAAGCGAGGCTGTTACTACCCCTATTGTGCTCATGGGGACAGATTCTAGTACTTTGGATTTGTAGAAATTGATTTCAAGTCCCACGGTGACTTGTGTAACTTATGTGGTGGCACCACTTCCTTAACTGGAATCTAGGTGAGAATAAAACTTCATACCTGCATGGAAAATACTAGGCTGATTTTCTCGTTTTCCCAAACACCATGAAGTCACTGGAAAGTGTTCTGCTTCCGTGACTGATGCGGAGAAGTCCAGTGGGAGGGAGGTGTGCAGGGGAGATGAGAACATTCCCCACGAACTCTTCCCTTCTGCCAGGACTGTCTGCTGTGCGCTCCCAGCACCACCACCATTGTTAAAAATAATCATCCTTTAGTTTTACTATTTATTTATTTATTTATTTATTTATTTATTTATTTATTATTTTCGAAGCAGGGTCTTGCTCTATCTCCCAGGCTGGAGTGTAGTGGCATGATCTCAGCTAACTGCAGCCTCAACCTCCCAGGCTCAAGTGACCTTCCCATCCCAGCCTCCCAAGTGGCTGGAACTACAGGCATGGGCCACCATCCCTGGCTAATTTTTTTAATTTCTTATTTTGTAGAGATGGGATCTCACTATGTTGTTGCTCGGGCTGGGCTTGATCTCCTGAGCTCAGATGATCGGCCCACCTCAGCCTCCCAAAGTGCTGGGATTACAGGCATGAGCCACTCCTCGTGGCCCTCATTTTACTCTTCAGAGGGCACAGATTTCTCAACTGTTCAGCAACATAGAAGAGAAATGGGTCATAGAAAGTAGCTACGAAGTTAGCCTTCAAAAACCTGGGAAAAGAGACTAGATTTTATACTCTCCACCTCTGAGAAACATAGGGCCATTGAGCCTTTCTCTTTCTGCCCTGAATCAGAGGAAATAGCATTCTGGCGCTTGGGGAAGGAGGAGGGGAAAGAAGCTGCCTTACCCTGTATAATGGGGATAAGGATATCTTGCTGGGCTGCTGAGTGGTGTAATGTATATCAAGAGATTGGCCTTTTCTAGACATTTAATCTGTGATCACAGTCTTAAGGTTAAGGAGGGTAAGTAGGTCATTAAGGTTAGGGTCATTTAAGAAGCCCACTGCTCTCCTATTTTGGGATGTTTAGAAAATAAGATAGACTTTTAGGTATTCTTGCAGATGCTAAGGAGATAAAACTTTTTGAGGTTTTTTTCTTCTCTATATCTAGAATTTATTCCCTTGTTCTTTTCCTTCAAAATTATTTTATCCACCCCCATCCCCCCCCCCCCTTTTTTTTTTAGTGCCTGTTTTAGATAGTTCTTGGAGTCAGGGAGTTTCTGAATCCAACTTAAATACTTCCTGCCTGAACTATTACTTAGTCCAAAAGTGAGCTGGACTGTATTAATCTGTTCAAGCTGCCATAACCAAATGCCACAGGCTTTGTGGCTTAAAACAACAAACATTTACTTCTCAGAGATGTGGAGGCTGGAAGTGTGAGATCAGGGTGCCAGTGTAGTTGAGGTCCAGGGAGGGCTCGCTTCCTGGTTTGCAGACAGCCGCCTTCTGACTGTGTCCTCACATAGTAGATCAAGAAAGAACTCTGGTGTCTCTTCTTTTAAGGACACAGATCTCATTTAAGGGCCCCACCCTCATGACCCCATCTAACTCTAATCTCCCAAGGGCATCCCTTTGGGGTTAGGGCTTCAAGTAAGAAGTTTGGGGAGACACAAACATTTAGTCCATAACACTTTTCTTTGACGTTTACTATCTCTTAACAATGTAGACTCATCTTTCTTCACTGGGTAGGATCTGGAGGAGCAGGAAGATACAGAAGTTTTTTGGAGGGAGGTGGATAAAAGAAGGGTTGTTTCTATAGGCCTTTGTTTATTGATGATTATGTTATGCATTCCTGCTTCCTGTGGCACTTAATAGGAAATGCCCCACCAAACCCTTGCACAAAAGGAGATTGCCTCGTTTTTCTCGTAGGCTTCTAGTTTCAGAGGAATAGGGACATGTTTTAATTGCTCATGACCTTCCCAGAAACAGAAACTGGCATGATGTACTTTATTCAGTTACCTGCAACATGATCATTTTAAGAAAATGGTCAATGTTCTTTGAATGGTACTATTTATTGTCCGTTAATTTGCCAGTATAACCAGCGTGCCTCCATCTCACAGAATGCACACGGGGACTGTTGTTCTCTGCCGGTTGTGTCAGGCTGTCAAAACTGCAGCTGATTTTCACCTTGTCATGAAAGAAATCTGCCTTGCTGTGGGCTGGATTCATTCCAGGATTTAACACCATCAGAAAGAAAACAGAGAATCTTCAGGTTGTAGGACAGAGGCAGGGCCCACCTGGCACCTGGGCTTCTTGTTACCTTTGTCTCTGATGAGGAGGAGAGATGGCATCCTGTGGACAGAGGAGTTCATTTTTTCAGAGATGACTTGGTTGGTCCACCTTCCTGGGCCAGCGTGCAGGCAACCCCACTGGGGCCGGGGCATCCCCTCCATGAGTTCTCATAGCTTAGATCTAACCCTGGTCATGTTGGATTTCCATTCCTCCTGGACTTAAGGTTTTTTGTTTGTTTGTTTGTTTGTTTTGGAGACAAAGTGTCACCCAGGCTGGAATGCAGTGGCACAATCTTGGCCCACTGCCATGTCTGCCTCCCGGGCTCAAGCGATTCTCCTGCCTCAGCCTCCCGAGTAGCTGGGATTACAGGTGCGCACCACCACACTGGCTAATTTTTGTTTTGTTTTTTTTTTTTTTTTTATTAGAGGTGGGATTTCACCGTGTTGGCTTGGCTGGTCTCGATCTCCTGACCTCAAGTGATCCACCTGCCTCGGCCTCTCAATGAGGGTGTTGTTTGACCATTCTTTTACCCTCTCCTCTGTCTCAGGGCATCCCTCTCGCACTCGGAGACCACCATCAAGGGTCAAGGGTATAACGAGTCCTAATTCCGAAGCAAGAGGCCAAAGGTGCCAGCCAGGTAGATCACGCTTTCCTTTTCTGTACCTGTTGGGTCTTCAGATTCTTTCTTTGGTGCAGGCTTTGGAAATCCCCATTGTTTTCTGTGAGCCAGTCCTTTTCCTACCGTGCCCAGGTTGAACTCTCCGTCTGCCTACCCGGCTTGCTGGAAACAGCTGTGTGTTCATGGTCCCTGTCCCGTCAGGAGCTCCAGGCTGTTGTTGGCAGTTTCTCTCCTGATCCTGCATTGGTGTCCTCAGGGCTTTGCCCCCTGGGCTCTGCTGAGTGGCCTCCTGTTTCTCTGTGGTTTGGATTCAGTGCCCATGAGCTTGCCCGAGTGCACAGGTGTCCCTCTCACCCTCATGGAGCAGCTTGCAGGGGGCTCTGTGAACTGGTCCCTGTGCCTGCTTTTGGGGGCCCTGTGATAAGCAGTGTCTTCCTGAGCGCCCCCTTCTCACCGTGGACATCAGAGGCCCCGTTCTTTCAGTCTCCGCAGAAGTGTGTGTCGAGACCCCACTGAGTGTTCCCGATTACGTTAGTTAACTAACTAAGAAGAATTGAGAAAGGCCAAACCAGGGGAGAAAAAAGTTCAGCAGACAGGAAGCACTAGAAAGGATTATAGACAATGCACACACGCAGAGGATGTGTGGTTGTGAATTACCCTTTGTGTGTCTTTGTGTAAGTAACAATGACTTCGGGCGGTGCACTGATGGCTTGGCTAGTTCTGGCAGGATCTCACACGTAGCGTAATGATGACTGAATAAACTGCTGAAACGGGGGCTTAAAGCTCAAGGTGAGTTCAAAAGCGATGAGGATCAAAATAGATGGCTTCATGCTAAAAAGCAGACATGCAAGAAATTAAAAATATAGTCCCAAAGGTTTAATGTTGCCTTTTAACTGTGCTTAATTTCGTATTCATATCCTAAGCATCTGTCTGAAGTAGCCTGGGGTGATATAGTGAAGGCATAAACATACCTACTTCCAGTGAGGGCTTCTGCAAATCCTGTTTTGATAAGGTCTTAAATCTGTTGAGATCAGGCCATAAAATTCTCCTGCAGTTTCAGCAATAGGTAAAAACAGCGCTCAAAGTTTTTTTTTTTTTTTCCCTCTTTTTAATTTTGCATTCAGACTCTGTAACCTCCATCTGTAAATCTTGCCCCCCCTCCCACCGCCTGGGGAAAAATATGGGCAACATGCGGTGTGTTAAGCAACATTTCAAGTGTAAATATTAAACTTGGTTGGTAAATTTTAATTTACCTTTTAATAATTTTCTGACTTACAGGGACTATTTTTAGCAGACGAGAGCTTAGAGATTTCGTGAAAAATATGTTGTAATAACCGCAAATGCCAGACTAGAGTCGTTTGTAGTTTAGAAGTGTATCAGATAAAAAGTTCCTCATCACTGGGCATTGCTTTCCTAGGTGATATGTGGAATTTTGGCCCACGGATGACTGAAGGTTTTTGCTAATGTGATTAATACCATTAAATTACTTACAGAATGCCAACTAAATGCATACAGATGTTCCCTGAAGAAGAGGTCTATTAAGTTTATTCTTCATTTCTGACAGCAGAATCCCAAGTTGCTGTTTAATTTCAGAAAGTTCTTTCAGCAGGTGGCTGCTCATGGCGGGTAGGGGGTGTGAACACTCACGGTCACTGACCGCACTGAGGTATCAGGAAAGCTTGGGAATTAACATGCAGGAAAGGGCCACCCGGCAGAACGTGTTAGTCCTTCAACTCTTCTGTGATTTGCTGTTGATACAGAAATCTATCCTTTGAAGATGGCCTCTGAATGGAAATGTACTCTGGAAAAATCCCTTATTGATGCTGCCAAATTTCCTCTTCCAATGGAAGTATTTAAGGTAAGATGTTGATTCTTAGCAATGTATCTACTCTTTTTGAGAATAAAACCATCTACCAAGTTTTCCCGCCGGGTGCGGTGACTCACGCCTGTAATCTCAGCATTTTGAGAGGTCAAGGTGGGCGGATCCTGACGTCAGGAGATCGAGACCATCCTGGCCAACATGGTGAAACGCCGTCTCTACTAAAAATACAAAAATAAGCCAGGCGTGTGGTGTGCGCATGTAACCCCAGCTACTTGGGAGTGTGAGGCAGGAGAATCACTTGAACCGGGGAGGTGGAGGTTACAGTTAGCTGAGATCGCACCATTGCACTACAGCCTAGCAACAGAGCGAGACTCAATCTCCAAAAATAAAAATAAAAAAAAGTTTTCCGTACCAAATCCTTTTCCACTTGAAAAAGGCACCTTCTTAACCAGTTTACATTTTAAATGCTTAAGGTTTTGTCTGTTTCATGTTGCATTTTAAAAAAATAATCTTCATAATGACTCATAAGATGCTGATTAAAATTGTTTAGGTTCACTGTTTTTCTTTGTGGCGTATTGTTATGGAAATATTTTCACCCCCTCACTTCCTGCGACAGAAACAAAAGGAAATATAGCAAGTCTAATTTTGACGTTTAGTAAAAATGACAGAAAATGATGCATCTTGTGGTGGTTCAATTTTCTTAATGTCCCGAGGTTCTGCTAAGTACTAGGCCTTCCACCGGGTGCTCACACGAAAATGAAGGGCTTGTGAAATGCATCTCTACCAAAACGGCTACCAAGTTCTTTACACTTCAAAAATTAGACTTCACACTTACGTGAAATAGAATGTTGGCTCTGGACAAGGATGGTCCATTCAGGTTCATCCAAGGAAATCATAAAACAAGCCCGACGAGTGTGGGTGGTGACCCAGCACCATTGGCATCCTTGGACAGTTCTCAGTGTGGTTGTGACGGGCAGACATCCAGTTGCTTCCCAGCCCTGGGGTGGCACGCGTCTGCAGAGTCATAGAAGTTTCATATAGAAGATGTACTTAATGTGGTGGTTGGACACGCCATACAGCAGGAGTTTAAGGATTTAATAGGGGACGTGGGCTTCCTGGATTTTATGGACACCCGAGTCCTCACTCAGCCTTTTAAGCAGTCATGGCAAATCATTGACCCTTTCGTTCAGTACTTCCCCTGCTTGTAAAATTGGGCTATTAAGACTTCCTCCTCAACTTAGCCATGTAATTATGTCCTGACGTTAAGTGAATGATGATTTTTACAGTGTTTGGGGGCTCCTGTACTGGAGGAACAGTGTAAATATAATACACTGTTAGCATGATACTGACTGACAGTGAGGCTGACAGTTATGCTGGGCATTGTTGTTATTTTTTGCCTCACTGACCAAATCCTTCTCTGTCCTCTTCTTTGTCTTTCTCTTCTTCTCCTTCCCTCTTCTCTCCCTTTTCTTCTTCCTTCCTTTCATACTGTCCTGCCCATACAAAAAGGATCAAGAGAAACAGCCTTTAATGTTGGACCTCTCAGCTCTGCCACCCACACCAGAGCCAGCCTGCCCTCGTCACCCCCGCCCCTTTCTCTTCACCATGGCCTCAGTCATATTCGAATGTGAATCAAATCCAGTCACATCCTTCACCCTTGAAAAAATAAATTTTATTTTGAAGTACCTTATACACACACGGGAGGAGTTGAAGGAGGGAACCAGCAGAAGAATACAGATGCCCACCCTCTGGTCTAGGCCTCAGACCTGCCAGGCCAGCAAAGCCCCTGCCACAGCCCCAGGCCTGCCTCCCTGCAGGGCCGGGGCACCCGGGATCCCACAGCTGTGCGGGTCCTGCCCGTGCCTCTCTTTGTGGTGTTCCTACCTGCGTATGCTTCCCTAAGTGGGATGCTGAGTCCTGTTGATAGGACGGGAAGTGGGTACCGTCCTCATTGTTCAGAGAGGACCCTTTCCCTGCTCCGAAGAGGGAAGAAGGCTGGATGTGGTCTGGGCACCAAACTGGCTTTGCTTTTCCTCAGAGTGGGTGAGGATTCAGTAGGTGAAGTCGTGAGCTAATCTTTTTTTTTTTTTTTTTTTTTTGGAGAAAGGGTGTCACTCTGCCACCTAGGCTGGAGTGCAGTGGGGGTGGGGTGACCATAGCTCTCTGTAGTGTCAAGCTCCCAGGCTCAAGCCATCCTCCTGTCTCAGCCTCCCAAGTAGCTAGAACCACAGGCATGCACCAGCACACCTAGCTAATGTATTAGTTTGTTCTCACGCTGTTAGTGAAGACATACCTGAGACTGGGTAATTTATAAAGGAAAGAGGTTTAATTGACTCACAGTTCAGCAAGGCTGGGAAGGCCTCAGGAAACTTACAATCATGGCAAAAGGGGAAGCAAACATGTCCTTTTTCACATGGCAGCAGGAAGGAGAATAAGAGCTGGGCAAAGGGGAAGGCCCTTATAAAATCATCAGGTCTCTTGAGAGCTTACTCACTATCAGGAGAATAGCATGGCGGAAGCCACCCCCGTGATTCAATTGCACCCCCATGACATGTGGGGATTATGGGAACTACAATTCAAAATGAGATTCGGTTGGGGACACAGCCAAGCCATATCAGCTAATTTTTAGATTTTTTTTTTTGTACAGATGGGATCTCACTATGTTGCCCAGGCTGGTCTCAAACTCCTGGGCTCAAGTGATCCTCCTGCCTCGGCTTCCTGAAGTGCAGGGATAACAGGTGTGAACAACTGCACCTGGTCTGTGAGCTAATCTTAAGAAGATGAGGGGTTCCCACACTTGCTTCTACTGATGTTGTAGCATGAACTCTCAGTACTGGAGGTCACATCCCTTAGAAATGTGGGCAGGGGTCGGTTGCTTCTTGTTTTCTGATTTTACAGCTTAGCTCTCAGGAGCAGGCTGAAGTTCAGTGTTTCCTTGCAGTGAGATGAATGTTCTCATCTTGTCCAGGCAGCTTAGGACTCAACTCAGGAATCTCTTTAGTGTAGTCAAAATAAGCTGAATATTGTTAACAATCTTGGTCTGGCTGACTTCGGCATTCTGTCCATAGGTTGCAAAGATGATAAAATGCTGTCTACATTTCCATCTCACTAAAAGTGGCTAAGAAGGTCTATCTTATCCATACTTTATTGATAGTTTGTGTGGGTATAGAATTTTAGGTGAGCTATCATTTGTCTCAAGAATCAGAGGTTTTGGCTGGGGCATTGTTGGCTCACATCTGTAATCGCAGCACTTTGGGAGGCCGAGGCGGGCAGATCATTTGAGGTCAGGTGTTCGAGACCAGCCTGGCCAACATGATGAAACCCTGTCTCTACTAAAAATATGAAAAAATTAGCCAGGCATGGTGGCATGCATCTGTAATCCCAGCTAATCAGGAGGCTGAGATAGGAGAATTGCTTGAATCCGGGAGGCAGAGGTTGCAGTGAGCTGAGATTGTACCACTGCACTCCAGCCTGGGCAACAGAGCAAGACTCTGTCTCATATAAAGAAAAGAGGGATGGGGGATTAGAATGTGGTGGTCAGTCCCTGGAGGGTGGCTTGTGGGCTGCTTCTCGTGCTGTCGTATTTCCTCTGTGACTGGTTTCCAAAGGAGAGTTTTTCAGTCTCCCAGTGTCCCACCTGGGGCTCCAGGTCTGACTGCCAGTGTTCTAGGAGCCACGTGGGGAGAAGAGGGCTGAGGTGCTGGCCTGCAATATTGGTTCCTATCCCAGCCTCTTCAGAGAAGGCTGAGACAGGGATCAGGGAGACTGTGGAGGGGTCTAACGGCCTCTCCTTCCCAGTCACCTCCCCACGCTTATATCTTAAACTCCTATCGAACTCCCAGTTTCAGACATAACTGGTGGGACTCGTTTCTGAGCCTTACAAGGCTTCTGCAGGAGTCACTGTGTTGGCGCTCAGCTTTTCTGCTGAAGGCCTGGGATTTGGCTTTGCTGAATGTGTTAAATTACTCGCTTCTTCTTCATCAGCTTTTTTTACTTCCTTACCTTTGTGTGCTGAGTAGGTTTGTGCCTTTTTTTAAGAAAGTCTCTGGACTGTAGTTTTGGTTAGAGTTTAGGAGGAGGTGAAATGAATGTGGGTTTTCAGCCTGCTGTTTTAACCTGGCACTGCCATTGAAAAGAATCTTGTTGTTTGGACTCTAGGGTATGATCACGCCACCACATCCTTCCTGGACATGGTGAGCCTGGGGAGATTTTTGACTCGCTCCCCTGTGCAGTGTCTCCTTCTGTGCCCCTCCTTGCTGTACCAGGAGGTGCACTTGTTATGTTTCTCTAACGCCCTTTGTACCTTAATATGGTTTGTATCCTCACCCAAATCTCATCTCGTAGCTCCCAGAATTCCCACATGTTGTGGGAGGGACCTGGTGGGAGATAACTGAATCATGGGAGTGGATCTTCCCCGTGCTGTTCTCGTGATAGTGAATAAGTCTCACGAGATCTGATGGTTTTAAAAATGGGAGTTTCCCTACACAAGCTCTCTTCTCTTGTCTGCTGCCATGTGAGACATGCCTTTCATTTTCCACTATGATTGTGAGGCCTCCCCAGCCATGTGGAGCTGTAAGTCCAATAAGCCTCTTTCTTTTGTAAATCGCCCAGTCTCGGGTACATCTTTTATCAGCAATGTGAAAACGGACTAACGCATACCTGTTTTGTTCTCTCTGTTAAAGTCTGACTCATCCTTTGTTCTTCTTTTTTTTTTTTTTTTTTTTTTTGAGATGGAGTTCGCTTGTCGCCCAGGCTGGAGTGCAGGGCTGATCTCGCTCACTGCAAGCCTGGCCCCGGTCTAGCCACTCTCCTGCCTCAGCCTCCCAGTAGCTGGGGACTACAGGACTCCCGGCCTCGCTAGTTTTTGTATGTTTTAGTAGAGACGGGGTTTCACTGTTAGCCAGGATGGTCTCATCTCCTGACCTCGGGTGGATCCACCCACCAGGCCTCCCAAAGTGCTGGAATTACAGGCTTGAGCCACCGCTACCTCGCCTCAGAGCCTTCAAATATAGATTCCTAAAGGGATCCTCTTCCCCGACTCCTGACCTGGCCCAGATGAACTTGAGCCTCTGTTGGTGTCCTTCAGCAGCTTGTTCTGTCACAGTTATGCTTAATCATTTGTGCAGCACCTTGTATAATACCGACCTCTTTTCACCTAACTTTGAAGCTCTGGAAAGGCAAGGGCTGTGTCTTTCTTGTCCATTCTTAGAAACATACTTTCTTGACCATAGTAGCACTCATTAAATACCTGTCCAATAAATGCATGAATTCATGGACATGTGTCTTCAACTCCTTGAATTTATTTTTATTATTATCATTTTTTTTTGGAGACAGTCTTGCCCTGTCACCCAGGCTGGAATGCAGTGGCATGATCTCAGCTTGGCCCCTTGCAACCACCGCCTCCTGGGTTCAAGCGATTCTTCTGCCTCAGCGTCCCAGGTAGCTGGGATTACAGGCATGCACCACCAGGCCCAGTTAATGCTTTTTTGTATTTTTAGTAGAGACAGGATTTCATCATGTTGGCCAGGCTGGTCGTGAACTCCTGAACTCAAGCAATCCACCCACCTCGGCCTCCCAAAGTGCTGGAATTATAGGCGTGAGCCACCATGCCTGGCTTGAATTTGAAATTTTTGAGTTCATGCATATAGATTAAATGGATATGCACACTTATTTAGAGGTATGAATACTAAGACTCAAAAGGTATACACATTAATCATCCTAATATATTTGTAATTAAAAATTAACTAATTCATTAAACATTTATTGTCTTTGCACAAAGCTATTATGTGATGTTGACCTGATTCCAGAGTTTAATAGTTTGTTCATATTTTCCAAAATATAATTACCTTACCTTCTTCCCTCACTTTAATTTCTTCCCATGAGAATTCAGACTATTATTTTGATAGGCTATGTGAGAATTATCATCTTATTCAATATTTTGTGCATAATTAAGAAGTGCTTTGGCCGGGCGCGGTGGCTCAAGCCTGTAATCCCAGCACTTTGGGAGGCCGAGACGGGTGGATCACGAGGTCAGGAGATCGAGACCATCCTGGCTAACACGGTGAAACCCCGTCTCTACTAAAAAAAAATACAAAAAACTAGCCGGGCGATGTGGCGGACGCCTGTAGTCCCAGCTACTCGGGAGGCTGAGGCAGGAGAATGGCGTGAACCCGGGAGGCGGAGCTTGCAGTGAGCTGAGATCCGGCCACTGCACTCCAGCCTGGGCGACAGAGCGAGACTCCGTCTCAAAAAAAAAAAAAAAAAAAAAAAGAAGTGCTTTAAGAGTAGATACTGAATATTACTTTTGGGCCTCTCATGAGGCAGGATGTGGGGTTAGGCACTTTATAAATAGACGTTAGTTGCATTGAATATTATGTGTTCTTAAAGCTGATGAGATACCTTCGTAAATGTTTTCTCTTAGTTCATTCAGTTCAATGGAAGAGACTTGGGAGGTTTCTTAACTATATTTTGTAATGAGTGAGAATCTACACGTTTAATTTGGAGGGTGTGAGAGCATGTTTGCAAAGGCTACTGTCAAATTCCCATGGACTGGATGACTTAGAATGACAGAAATTTGTTCTCTCGTGCTTCTGGAGACTAGCGTGTGAAATTAGGGTGTCGGCAGGACCACACTCCCCAAAGGCTCAGGGTGGAAGCAGAGGTTGGCTCTGGCTTCCCGGGTTGCCTGTGTCCTGGGCTTTGCTCACCTTGTGGCCACCTTCCTCGGTTCCCTGCCTCCATGTTCACATGGTCTTCTCCACATCGGTCCAAATTTCTCTCTGCTTACAAGACAACCGTTATTTGACTGGCCCTGTGTGAATTCCGTCCAACTTTGTCTTCACTCGATTGCATTTACAAAGACCCTATTTTCAAATAAGGTTGCATGATAGCTTCTGGGTGAGTACGAATTTGCAGGGAGACACTCTTCAACCCAATCTGATCGCATTTCATGTGTATGTTCAGAATCTTAGAAATAACAGAGTGGTACTCTCTACTGAGTTCCTCTGGTTACACGAAGTCAAGTTCAGAGAAATGGTGTGGATACACGGGATGAGGATCAAACTGTCTTAGCCGTTGCTTCATTTATTAAAACAACAACAAAAAAAGAAAAAACCAAACAAAAGCAAGAGAAATTTTCTCTCTCAAGTTTTTAGAAGTTCCAGCAAGCAGTATTCTTTTTGCAGGATCCAAAAAGAGACACACACACACACACACAGACACACACACACACACACACTTGCTTTTTTTCTCTGTTATCACTGTTTGATCATCACTGTTTCTCAGCAGGCAGACTTCTTTCTAGTTTCTTTCATTATGGTAAAAGGAATATGTGTTTGAATTCAGCAGTGAAGTCATCTGAGATACATGTTGTTATGGAAAATTGCCATAGTGTTCAGCTGTTACGAGACAGAAGTCAAAGCTAAGCACATTAATGGCCGGAGACAAGCAGTATTCCCAAGCAGCTCTTTTTATTATTTTTATACTTTAGATGAAATGGGTATTTGGATGGGATGAGTCCCACTATGCTGCGGTTGCTCACGTTGGGGGATGTGTTCACACGTCTGTGTGGTTGTCTGTTGGTGTCTGTGCATGCAATCTGATCTAGCTTCTGGGTAGGCGTTCCTTTCTGTCTTGAATACAAACAGGAACAGTGTGAAAACAAGCTCATGATTAATATTTCTACTGTTATTTACCTTGGATTTAAGAGATCACTCTGAATAGCTTTGGATGCCATATTTTAGTGGGAATTCTGACTTCCTTATTTGGAAAATACAGATCATTTCCAAAATGTACACTCAGTTGAAGGATAGACAGTTGATGAAGTAGGTTTTAAAAAACCCAAAGGACATTAAAAGCCTCATTTGATTGAAAAATTAATAATGACTTTTTTTTTTTCTTGAAGACCAACCCCATTATTTAGAGGCCTAAAAGATTTGCCAGAACTATCCATACACTATCCGCGTCCATAACAAGTCTGTAGAGGTGACTGCACTGCACATCACCGTGGCTCTCAGTGGATTTTAATGTCTCTGCATCACACAGCTGGGTGATTCTCAGCTTTTGGAACAAAACGAAATTTTCCTTTTAAAAATCAACTTAAGATATGTTTAAAAAGTAGATAAAGGCCAGGTGCGGTGGCTCGTGCCTGTAATCTCAGCACTTTGGGAGGCCGAGGTGGGTGAATCACCTGAGGTCAGGAGTTTGAGATCAGCCTGGCCAACATGGCGAAACCCCGTCTCTATTAAAAATACAAAAATTAGCTGGGCGTGGTGGTGGGTACCTGTAATCCCAGCTACTCGGGAGGCTGAGGCAGAAGAATCACTTGAACCCGGGAGGTGGAGGTTGCAGTGAGCCGAGATCGTACCACCGCATTCCAGCCTGGGTGACAAAAAATAAAAAAGTAGATGAAACCTTTCTTTGACTTAGTCACATTGAGCAATTTTGCAGCCTCGGGAAACCATCATTTGATTAACTTATGACATATCCCAATGTCCACTCGAGCAAAACGCCCCAGTTTCCATAAAAGCTTTTTATTTTTGTCTTTTGCAAAGAACTACTAGGACGGGTTTCTGTCAGTTTGTTTCTGTCATCAAACAATGAAGTTTATTACAGGACAAACTCAGTCTTTTGGTCAGTAATGTCTTTGTTGCCTCAGTTTTCCAGTTCACTAAGTGTATACTAAGAGACCACTAAAGGATTTTTGGGGGCTTGGTAAGTTTTAAAACTAGGGCTAACAGAGACTAGAAAATAAAAACCTATCAGTAATTGTAACATGTCATGTGTCTGACATTTGCAAGCCTCCCTATTACTTTTCATTCCCAGCAGTTCTTATAAATGGTATTCTACATCTGAGATCCTACATGTTTGCAAATGTTAAATTGTACAAGTTTCACTGACAACTCATTTGTCCATCAAAAAGATCTACAAATAAGAAACAGCAATTCCCAATTTTCTAGTTAATGGAAAGAAAATATTATTTCCTTAGAGGAATACAGAAATACAGCCCGGAGAAGACAAAAGCTCTCCAGCTCACTTCGCTCATGACCACACCTTGTAACAGCAAGGAAGGGACATATGTGAAATGTCACTAACATCTGTGATCCTTTTTTTATCCTTTAAAAAAGGGAAATTGTTGGAACCTTTTTGTGTTACTTAAAAAAAAACTGAAAATCTCAGTGTGTTTGAAATTCTAAATGAGCCACTCAGAGATTTGCCTTCGAGTGCAGGGAATTATAACTGCACTTCTTTGGGAGGCTGAGGCGGGCGGATCACTTGAGGTCAGGAGTTCCAGACCAGCCTGGCCAACATAGTGAAACTTCGTCTCTACTAAAAATGCAGAAATTAGCCAGAAATCACTTGAACCTGAGAGGTGGAGGTTGCAGTGAGCCGAGATCGCGCCACTGCACCCCAGCCCGGGCAACAGAGCGAGACTCCGTCTCAAAAAAAACAAAAACAAAACAAAGGACAACTGCACTTGAGTCCAAACCCTTGGCATCCTCCTTGTAGCCACTCTCCACCGCACACCTCTGCGTGGGGGATCCCCACGTCTGCCCCAGGTTTGGTAATTTACTGAAAGTACTCGCAGGATTCAGAAGTCGTTACACTCACGGTTATAGTTTATTACAGTGAAAGGATAGAAAGCAGAATCAGCAATGGGGTGAAGTCCAGAAAACCAGACAGAAGCTTCCGGAGCCCCCTCCTGGAGGCGTCACACAGCACCCAGCTGTGACAAGAGGTGCCATATACTCTTTTACCAGGGCAGGTCCTTAGAGATTTAGTACTCCGGGTTTTTTCTGGGGACTGTTCCCATAGGCACCCTCTGCCTGGCACAGACCAGAATTCCCCGCTCTTAGAAGGAAACCATAAACCAGATTGTTTGCACACACATTTTAGACAGTGAACTACTCTTATCTTTAGGAAAAGTTTCAGATTGGAGTAAGCTATTTTTTATCAGTCACATTTCCAGGTTGCAGCCATAGACCCCCCTTGCAGGCGAGCCCCGTCTGTGAGGATCACAGCCTCAGGCCTCCCAGGTGAACCCTTCTCTGCACACTTCCATTCCACCCAGCAGCAAATCCTGTTGGTTCTCCCTTCAAACTCTGTCCTGAACTCACTCTTCTCTATGGCCTTTGCCACTGCCCAAGTCCAGGCCACCATCTCTGTCCCATGGACTATCCCATCAAGCCAGAGCTTGTTTCCTGGCTTCTAGTCACTGCGTCCCCCCGATTGCAGCCAGAGGGCTTCTGTTGAAACTGAAGTCAGATGGAGCCCCACGTTTGCTCCTGCCTCCCTGTGGCACGCCATCTCATCAGGGCGGGATGCCTGGGTCCAGGCGCCTGACGCTGGAGGCCTCACGTACCTGCCGTTCCCCTTCCAGCTCCCCACTGTCCCAATGACACCTGCTTACTCCTGCCTCAGGCCTTTGTATAATGCCTGGTCTGCGTGGAAGGTCACCCCCAGATTCCTGCATAACCCCTTCCCTCACATCCTACGGGTGTCTGCTTAAAATTAGAAAACCCTGGACTGGGTGCGGTGGCTCACATCTGTAATCCCAGCACTTTGGGAGGCCGAGGCCGATGGATCACCTGAGGTCAGGAGTTCGAGACGAGCCTGGCCAACATGGTGAAACCCCATTTCTACTAGAAATTAAAAAATTATCCGGATGTGGTAGTGCTTGCCTATAATCCCAGGTACTAGAGCGGCTGAGGCAGGATAATTGCTTGAACCCGGGAGGCGGAGGTTGCAGTGAGCCGCACTCCAGCCTGGGCGACAGAGAGAGACTCTGTCTCTAAATAAATAAATAAATAACCCTGCTCTGTGCCACTATCTCCCCTTCTGTGCACTCTCCCTGCTATCCTGGTTCAGCACTGATCTCAGCGCTTATCTCCTCGATTGTTATATAGCACTTTGACTTTTACTTTTTTAAATTTAATTTAAACGGTTTTTTGCACACGACCTCCTTCCCCTAGCTAGAACGCAGGCTCCGCGAAAGCCAAGTTTGTATTTTCATGACTGCTTTATCCCCAGGGCCTTCAGCAGTACCCAGGACATCATCAGTTCTCAGTAAATATTCTTCACTGGGGATTCATGAAGAAATAAGTCCAATAATTAACTTAGAAGAATCAAAGCATAGGAGAGGTCATCACTATAACTTAAATTAAGCAAGCCTCCTGCAAGTGGTTCTGAATATTAGGGATGACTAGCCTAAGAGGAGAATGGCCCCATTTATGGGATGGTGAGTTTACATCTAAGGATGGCACTTTTGTAATCAGCTAAAAATACCCCAGCTCAGTTCTTTGCTAAGAAGAGAAAAAAGTTGAGAGCACTGAGAAGAATATTTGGGAGGAATTGAAATTAAGAAGACATCTCGGGCCAGGCGCGGTGACTCACACCTGTAATCTCAGCACTTTGGGAGGCCAGGCCGGAGGATTGCTTGAGCCCAGGATTTCTAGAGCAGCCTGGGCAACATGGCGAAACCCCATCTCTGCGCAATATACAAAAATTAGCTGGGCGTGGTGGCGTGTGCATGTAATCCCAGCTACCTGGGAGGCTGAGGCAGGAGAATCACTTGACTGCGGGAGGCAGAGGTTGCAGTGAGCTGAGATCGTGCCACTGTACTCCAGTCTGGGTGATAGAGCGAGACTTCATCTCAGAGAAGGAAGGAAGGGAGGGAGGGAGGGAAGGAGGGAGGGAGGGAGATCTTAGCATTAAAAAAGAAATCAAAACATAAACAATTAAAATCTCAGCATTAAAAAGAAAAAAAAAAGATCATGTTCCATGAAATCCCGTTGCTTACAAACCTGAAATGTCAAGGTTTGCTGCTTGTTGAAAGTGATCACGGACTAGGCTTAATGTTGTGTACACATGTTGTATGTGAGCTTTTTTTCCTCTCTTTTTTAAAGTGTCCGACTTTTCAGATTGTTTGATCTGGGCACTGACCTGCCACTGTATACTGTTTTCTAACTAAACAAAGAGAGAATAAAGACGCAAGGAATTCGAGAAATAAGCGCAGGAGAGCACTCTGGTCCGGGGACACGGTTGGCATCCAGGGTTTCTGCTTTTTTATAGGCAGCTAATTCTTTTCTGCTGAATCGATCGCTCTTTCATGTCATGCTTCTCAGTAGTGTATGTAACTGACAGGTGAGGTGTGGCTGGGCAGTGACTCCCTAGTGCTTCCTGCTTATTTCCATTTTATTCGAAGCCAAGGAGAAGTTTGTTTTTAATGTGAATCGTATGCCCAGGATACTAATTCCAATCCATTCTCTTATCACCTCCCTGACCAGTTCCTAATCAGAATCTGCACCTCACGGAGGTTACAGGGATCCAAAGTCACGATAACTGAAGCTTGTACTTCATCTGGACTCAGAACAGAGCAAATGCATGCCTAGTCTAAGTACTTCTGTAAAATACTCAGTGTCTTGGTGTCCTTCTGTAGCTCAGTCTCTGTCGTCTTTGACATAAGTGTCGAGATAATACACACATCACTGATAAGGGATAAAAGGCACCCTGGAAATCCGTAAATAAAGGACTAGCAGTCATGGCAGTGCACTGGGTTGAGTCTGGTTTGGTTGGGTCTGAAACTGTACCTGGAATGCTTTCTTTTAGTATCTTGCTTTCTCTCTTTCTCAGTGTTTAATAGAGGAAGGGACGCAGACATGGAGAGAAGGCTAACTGATAGAAGAAATGCTGTGTGAGGCCGTTTTTCCCCACACAAACAAAGAAATAAAGGCCTTCCCTTCACGGATGCCCTCTCTACTAAGAGTGTTCACGCTGCTCGTAGCACTGAAGATTCCACATCCAATGATTTATTTTTCAGTGTTTTCTTAGCTTTGAATGATGTACCTGTCAGTGTGATTATAGATTTAACCCTTAGGAGGGAATCTCTCCTATATTTTAGTATCGGAGACCTAGATTAAAGGCTGAGGAGAGAAGATTAAATGTGGCCAAGAGAGAGAAGCTTTTCTTTCTCATTCTGTCTGGTACAGCCAAAGGGGTAAGGAAGATGCGGGCTTCTCTTACGATAGACTGTGAGGCTGCAGTTTCTATGGTGACTGGTTTCTTTTTCCCTTATTCAGCAGCTAAATGCAGCAGCACTCAAACACTTGTAGCTTAGTTTGGCCTTCAGGTGGGACACTTACGTTCTCCCAGCATTTACCTTAAGCCCCTATGTGGAGACAGAGCTTAATTTTTTGCCCAAGTCATTTAGCAAATAATGTTTGTGGGATACATGATGGATATCTCCTCCTCATCACGTTATCCCCAAATGGCTTTGAAATAGAGGCTGTTGGCTGGGCGCGGTGGCTCACGCCTGTAATCCCAACATTTTGGGAAACCAAGGCGGGTGGATCACGAGGTCAGGAGTTCAAGCCCAGCCTGGCTAACATGGTGAAACCCTGTCTCTACTAAAAATACAAAAATGTCCTGAGCATAGTGGC